>NC_056481.1:18127802-18432802 GCF_008729295.1 Plectropomus leopardus | reverse complement strand
GCAATACATTGAGTGCCATTTTCTCCACAGATCTATTGCCAGAACCTTTGCTTACTTGCCAAACTCTTCTTGGACCACAAAACGCTGTACTACGACGTGGAACCTTTTCTCTTCTACGTCATGACTGAGGCTGACAACACAGGCTGCCATTTAGTGGGATACTTTTCCAAGGTAGAAGGAAAAACAAGTTTAAATATAAATACAGTATATAATGATCATATAAGTTTTTGTATATATGCAACTGGAATGTTTTTCTTTCTTTTTTTTTTATCACTTCCAGGAGAAGAATTCCTTCCTCAACTACAATGTATCCTGCATCCTGACAATGCCGCAGTACATGAGGCAGGGCTTTGGCAAGATGCTCATTGACTTTAGTATGTATATGTTCAGAAAAGCTTTCTATTATTATATCAGTTGTTTACTGTGCCAAAATGATTAAAACAATTGCTGACTGTCCTAACAGTTGAAATACTTCAAATGTATTTTTCTATGCTTAAAAAAAGATTTAAAATATTTTTATATGAACCAAGTTAAACCTTCAGTGAAAGAGAAAAAAACTTCAGTGGGTTCTTGCTTATCTAACAAAATGCTGAATGTTTCTAATATAAGTTTAAATTTACTAATATTTATCCACGACTTTTGCGTCAGATTCAGGTTAGATTAGCTTCAGTTTGTTAGAGCTGAAACGATTAGTCCATCAACAGAAGTGAAAAATAGCAAATATTTGCTGCTTCAGGTTTCAAGCTCCTTAAATGTGAGAAATTGATGGTTTTCTTTGTCATACATGATAACCTGAATAGATTTGGGGTGTTAGTTAGATAAAATGTACCATTTGAAGACTTAACCTTGGGCTCTGGGAAATGACACAGGGCATATTTCACTATTTTCAGACAAGAGTGTTCTTTTTAACGGCCCTTGCTGACTGTCCTCTGTGCTTTATTTAGGCTACCTGCTGTCCAAAGTGGAGGAGAAGGTGGGCTCACCCGAGAGGCCCTTGTCTGATCTGGGCCTCATCAGTTACCGTAGCTACTGGAAGGAAGTGTTACTCAGATACATGCACAATTTCCAAGGCAAGGAGATCTCCATCAAAGGTGAGTGAGAACATAGAAAATTACTCCGCTCTACCTCTGTTAAAGTTGCTGTATACAACATTCAGAGCATCAATATAGCTTCATAAAAACAATCTGGATGCAATCTGAATATGACAAAAATCAGATTTTGGCTGGCAGTCTAAACAAAGCCTTAGATATACCCTCAGTATCGTATGCAGCTCCTTTAAGATAAAAGACGAAATGTGCTTGTAACGTGCTATCTTAACACAGCTCAATTGAGAGAGGTTTATTAACACATGAAAAGATCATCTTGAACATAGAACACACATGCAAAAAAAAAAGCATATTTATTGTTGTAATAATTGTGGATGCACAGAAATCAGTCAGGAAACGGCGGTCAATCCGGTGGACATTGTGAGCACCCTGCAGTCTCTCCAGATGCTGAAGTATTGGAAAGGAAAGCATTTGGTGTTGAAGCGACAGGTGAGGTGTCGGTCCATTGGCCTGTGTAGTTTCGTTTTTATTTACTGTTGAAGTTTATTGTCTTCTTATGTAATGTTATTGTAACAATGTTCATATTTAGAGGTCATTTATTTTCACAGTTCAAATGTTTTCTATATATTTCAGTAAATATTAGATTTTAAATTCTAAGATAATGCTATAAAGCCCAGTTCTTTTACATTTTCTGTTGAAAAATGACAATAATGTGGCTTTACTTTATGGTAATCACTATATTTGACAGACCGGTTTGTGACTTTCTCCCTCCCTTTCTAGGACCTGATTGACGAGTGGAAAGCGAAGGAGATCAAGCGAGGTAATAGCAACAAAACCATCGACCCGAGCTCACTAAAATGGACCCCTCCCAAAGGGACATAAGCACTAAGATCCTCAGGCTACTGAATAAACTCACCTCCAGCCTCACCAGCCACAAGTAGCCTCGACCTACGAACTGTCAATAGTGCTCATTCTTTCTTTCATGATTTTACCCTGCTTTATTTCTATCACTGAGCCTTTTTTACTTTTATATTTGTACTTTCATTTAGATTTTTAAGCACCATACGTTCCAAGTCCAATGATTGTTGACTTATCTAACAGTTAATAGAGAATCTCTTTGTCCTATTTTAAAACTGCCTACATCTACTAAGCTTTGAATGTTAAATGATAAATGGTCCCATGTGGTGGATAACATGAATGTTTTGCTTCGCTCATGCAAAAAAAACAAACAAAAAAAACATACCCTTAGCAGCATTTACAGGCTGTTTTTAATTTCAGTCCAGAAATGTGCATTATGAAGATGGTAGCTGTTTTTGTTTGGGATTAATACAATAATTGTTAGCATGAATTGATCAGTAAGCAGAGTGTGTTTTGAGGAGTATGATGTGAGTATGATGTATGGTAACGTCTTTGGTTGGTGTAAAATTGTATAGATCATAATAATGTGTACTTTTTTTCCGAGCTCCATCAATACAGGATTTGGACCCATTCCTCTGATGAACCTGCCAAATAAAAGAAGAATAAATTGTAGATATTTTTTAATTTGCTAAGAATATGAGAAAATGATAACACCACTGTAAGAATGCACATAGAAATAAAACAACCTCAGGTTTTTATACTGATACAATCATACCTTGCCTGTGTGGTTTCTCCGAAACATCGATGGCAGTGGTTGTTGCAGGTGGACTCATTCCAGTAAAAGATTCTGTAATAAACAGAAAACAATTCAACATTTCAATGGGACTGTCTTTGCCTTGTACTTTGAATCATAGCTGTTAAATGTGTATTTGCAATTTGATATTTTTAATATCAATAAAGCTGCTTTGATATTTTGAAAAGAGTTTTGTTTGCTGGTTTTTGTGCTCACCAGTGCCGGAAATGCTTCTTCCCATCAGACCCACAAACACTTTGTTTCATACAAAAATAAGAGAGATTTTTGAATTTACAGCGTAGCAATGTTATGGCTATCATGTAACAATTATACTACAGTTTAGCCCTTTGTAACCTGGAGCAACAAAACTTTTCTTGTGCTGCTTTCAGATGCCTTTCACAAGTATTAAATCCTTGAACCCTGTATAAACCGGAATGATTTCTGTCCAAAACATGGGGAATGAAGGCAATGAGCAACTTGGAAAAAAAAAATGCTCCAGAAATTGCAAGAAATAACTAGATTTAGAAAATAATTTTAAAACTTGGGAAATTTATTTTTAAACAAAAAACAGCTAGGGGAAAACAACATTTCTAATGATCATAATTACACATTTAAAATTCTGTTACAAAATAATTTTTTGAGCACCTTTTTCAGGTAATTTCCTTATCTTTTAACTTTCCTTTTTTACCTTAACTAATTTTCAGGTATTTTTCCTGTACTTTTAACTTATTTCTTGCTATTTTTTTGGTATTTTCTTCTGTTGCTCATTGCCTTCATACACTCCAATAGTTTAAAAGTAACATCAAGCTACTTACGTCGATTTACTTTAAAAGGTTTCTTTATACCTGTGAATAAAAAAGCAACCAAATTTACCAACATATTTATTGTATATAGCCATACAAAAAAGACTTTTCACATGGAATGCTTTTTATGGACGGATGAAATCAAAGGCTACCTGAGCGTTTCCCCATGAGTCCATAGAAGTGATGGGCTTTAGATCTTTTCATATGACTGGCCATCGGGTGAATGAGACCTGCTTCCAGGGACTCATCCTGCCAAAAAAAAAAAAAAAAAAGTCCACACCTTTGATTTCTTATTGTAGTGAAATTAAGAGAATGAGACATTTAAAAAAATATATATTGGTTTATAACTATTCCCTATCAAATCATAGTGCACTTAATACCTCATTCAGAAATTAAAGAACATTTCTACAATAAACTACAATTTTATTCTTTTTAATTTCTGATTTGAACATTAAATCACAAACACTCACCTGCCACTCTTTGGATAACGCTCTGTCCTCTTCAGCACTAGAAGACAGTGTCTCATTGGTTTGCACCAAAGCACAAAAAGTCACAACAACAAGCTGAATCTTCCACTTATCCATTTCTCAGTCGCTGGGAAATGCTTTGGTTCTGTATCACTTTATCTCTTTATTGAAAAAGATAAAAATACATTTAAAATTATATTAGGCAGATGTGAATCAGTGTCTGCCTCTACTGTACCCAGGGTGTATTTATACCTCTACATCCTATGCTGCTAGACCCTCCCCTTCCAAACATGATTATGCACAGGTCTCCACTGCATTTGGAAACTTCCAGATTTGTTATGTTACAATACAAAGTCTCTTTTCACTTCAGGTAGTAAGTTTTTTTGCAGCCATTATACCAATAAATCATATATTATTTGCAGACATGACCTAAAATCTTACAAGATGGTCTTACTTAAGATTATCTTGTAAAATGTATGTTAATATGACTTTTACTCTTAATTTACATTTACTTTATAATTGTTATGCTTAATTAAACTTAATTTAACTATATTTGTTTAATTTTGCGAAGTTAAAAATGACAAGTCAAATCACCTTGTTCTTTGAGAGTGTTAACTTAAACCAAGTTAAACCAAGTCAGTCTTTTCTTTAAGAAAATACAAATATAATTGATTGATTAGTTTGCAATCAGTAGAGCACAGTTAACCTGGTTGACTGAAGCTGCTAAAACTTAGAAAGATTGATTTCAACTCATCCTTTTTAAGTTGAAACAACTTTATAAAATTACGCAAATATAACTAAATTTTAAATAAAAGTACAAATTGCATATTAAGTAAACATAAATTCAGACTAATAGTCATATTTACTCAAAATTTTCAGTTCAGTCAATCAGGTTCTTTGATTTTTTAAGTAATATCAACTTGTCAGATTTTACAGTTTGGTTGGAACTAAGATGTCATTCAATGATTTACCACTTTGTTGAATTCTAAGAAAACCCAAGAAGCTCATATTAAAGCTTAAATATTTACATTTCACAAGGTCACCTTTCATTTCCATTTTTATTAGATATCAGGATTGCTATTGGCCTAATTATATCCTTGTGATGTGCACATGCCTCTTTGATATCACTGAGGAGGAGGGCAGGACAGGCAGGCGCGTCGGTTCTTTGACCGATGCTTTGCAAATACAGCCATCTGCTTGAGGGGAATGCTTTATTGGTTAGCCAATTGACTTGGCAGCTAGTTCTTGATTTATGAAACAGGAGGACAAAACAGATGTGACCTCTGACCTCAGATGTTTATTAATTTCTAGAGAGTAAAATGCTGATGGTTGAATGTAACACTGATGATCAGAAGTTGAACAGATGATGAAAAAAAAGTGACTTTAATTTATGAACAGTTGACATTTCAAGTGCAGTAGAATATGTATGAAATGTGTTGTACGTAATAACCTGAAATATCTGAAATATGTCAATATTTCATTACATATTTCAAACCATTTTCTGATTTTTACCAATGCAACCATTTAGATGCTCTTGTAACGTTAAAGGTTGGCTCTTTTTTACAACAGTCCCGCTATAGAAATTTTCCAGAGAGGCTATTACTTAACAATCCATGTGCTGTAAGGACACCCACTTGAAACAAAGCTGATACACACACAAATGACAATCAAATGCTTTGATCCACGCACAGGTGCTTCTGAAAGCAAGAAAAGCCCGGGACAATTAGGCCTGAAAGGCAATTACACCTGAACAACCCCTCATGTGCACATATAACCCACAGCTAACGTGGAGTGCTGAATCAAAAGAAATCACAGGCACAACATTTGCATTTGAAATGGTTCAGTCACAAAGAGCTTTCGTAATGACACAAAACTGTATTTCCATGAGGCGCATGGTTGCGCTTCTGTGGGCCATTTTGGCTTTGCAAGGCTCGCTGCTGGCCCCAGAGGAAAGGGACGTTTAAAATAACATCTCTTCTTTGTCAAGCGTATTTCTCCTGGACATAACTGAGCTAAATATAACATCAATATGAGATTTTGACCATTTTCTCATACATCTTAAAATCAGCCAAAATAGCCTCCTCATGTCTCAGCCTAATCCTAATTTAACCCTTTGTAAAGAAGGCAATGAGCAAACTAACAAGACTGGGCCCAAAAATTTGCTATTTGCTATTCAATATGTAATGTCAGAGTTTTCAGGTGTCTGTAAAAGCTGTAACTGTAATCTGAGAAAGTTTAAGTATAGTCACTTCCCATGCAGATTTGGAGCACACATGGTTGAGGAGATCAACTGTGCGTGTCCATAGAGACTACATCATGCGTCACTAGAATGTAATATTATTGGTTTTCATTGAGGAAATGAACAGTCTCATATCCCTTGCCATCATACAATTTTTAATTTAGGCAATAACAAGTTGTTGTTTGAGTAGGCTATGTTTTTGAAATGTTGACTTAACCTAGATCACAACTTTAACAACATAGGCTTGAATGGTCCAGCTCATTAAGTTGAGTTGAGTGCACAGATTTTAGACATGAAATTCACTTCACTCATCATGATCAATAGCCTATATACATTATACATATATACATATATATATATATATATAGCCTTTTTTAAATTACATTTGAAACATTTTTATGCCTTTATTGGGTAGTTGATAGTAGAACGATAAGAGGAAATGTGGGGAAAAGGGAGATGGGCATTGACATGCAGCAGAGGTCCCCAGACAGACAAGAGGGAAGGTGGAAGGTGGACTATTGCACACAATGTTTTGTTCGGAAAAACGTTGCAAAATGTAGGCTACCCTTAAACAGAAACAGTGGTGCATTGAAAACCCTGTTGTGTTATGCAGATGCACTGTCTTTATATATTCTAGGGTATGTTCAGTTTAAATTCAAGGTGCTTTAATGGCATCGGATAAGTTACATCTACATAGCCAAAGCAAGTGTGGAGTAAAAACAAAAACAATCTTTGTTATATTGGTAAAGACTTCCCCAAATTTGATTTATATTAAAGTTGCTGCTGATTGGATAGTCCTCTGACACACCCACCACGCGGGAGAAAACATAGGCCAACCTCAACGCCCATTGCACACCGGTTTGAGGAAACACGTCGTTCAATTTTGAAACCGGTGCACACTGTTATGATAGTGAACGTGTCCCCGGATGTCACCAACGGGTGCATCATTAGTGTAGCTGACGTTCAAAATGCGAGCACGCTCCTGTTTGAACGTGGATGTAAAAGAGGACACTTCTGCGTCGACTGAGGAACTTTTACCGTCCCTCAGGTGTGTGAGGCCTGTGTAACCCTAACCCAAAATGTTTGGAAAGTTGGGACCGAGACTGCGTGGGTTATGCTTTAAAGTGAACAAACAGAGACGTTGAACCTCGAGCACATTTTAGAAAACGTCGTACTGAAGACTCACAAAGCGACGTTCAGACAGGTGAGTACAACAAACTCCGTAGAGAGAACGGCAACAACCAGCTAGCTAAGTAGCATCGTGTTTATACGAGCTAATGTGATGTTTAAAACCCGCATTGTCTCTTTTGCTTTTTACGTGTGTTTATTTGGCTGTAGCAGCTGTTAAGTTTATATTGTGTACATGTCCATGTTGTCTGCATTGTTGCTGGTTTGTTGGTTTGGTTTGTTGCACCCGCTGTGGTGTCCTCTACTCTTTCTTAAAGTGCTGTCAAGGTTGTGTTTTTTCTTCTTCTGGTTAATTCTATTAAGGCTACACAAAAAAAGGAGATATTTAATTTAGATGATACACAGTTGTAGCATGGGCCCAGACACGCATAAGGCCCCGTCACCTCTCCAACACAGGAACAAGACAAACTGACTTTCTTGTTGTGTGGCCTCTTTTTGTTATTGTTTTGCATCTTCTGATATTTTGTGTCTCTTGTAGTCATGTCCTGGCTTTCTTTAGTCGCTTTTTGTGTCCGTATTGTCATTTTGGGTCTCCTTTGCATCTGTCATTGTTTTGTGTCTCTGTAGTGGTCATTTCGAGTATCTTTGTGGCCACATTGTGTTTATTTTGCAGTAATTTTGAGTCTCTATGTAATTGCTTTGCGTCTCTTTTTAAGTCATTTTGTGATTCTTTTTGGTTGCTTTGCGTCTGTCATTAGTTTGTGTTTCGTTGTAGTTATTTTGTGTCTCTGTGGTTGTTTTGAACCTTTTTGTAGTCGTTTTGTGTATCTTTGTGCTTGCTTTACACCTGTCATTGTTTAGTGTTTCTTTGTAGTTGCTCTGAGCTTGTCATTTTGAGTATCTTTGTGGTCACACTGTCTTTATATGTAGTTACTTTGAGTCTCTTTGTAGTTGCTTAGCATCTCTTTATAGTCACTTTGTGTCTCTTTGTGGTTGCTATGTGTCTCATTGTAGTCATCAAGTGTCTCCTTGCGATTGTTTTGCCCCCTTCTGTAGTCATTGAGAATATCTTAGCAGCAGTTTTGCATCTCTAGTTTTCTTTTTGAGGTCATTTTTAGTCTTATCCTGAGCAGAATGTGTCACTTTGAGTGACATGTTTGCAGTTGAAGGCCGGGGGGGGCCCTGGGCCTGCGTCTGCAAGGCTCTTTGAGCCCAGCCAGTAATCCTAATTGTATGCCCAGGCTGCAAAGATTGTCTGTAGAAAACAGAATGTATTGTGGATTAATACACAAGGGCTTGTGTTGCAGATGTTGTTCCACTTGTGTATTAGCCAATTATTGCATTTACTTTGTCCCCTATAGACGTTTTTTAATTTAACAGTGGTATGATATCATATTCTCCCTTTCAAAAATGTAATGCTGCAACAAATATTCAGAATACAATTTAACTGACCTATTTTAAACTTTTATTTAAGTAAATCTTTACATATATCCTTTAATTTTTAGTTGAGTAAAATGTCTGTAAATACTTTCACTTGAGTAGGCCTACTGTATAAGTACTCTTTCTGTCCACCCCTGCAGAGGGGGGTGCATCTTCCTGTATTACGCTGATCATTAGGGATATTGTACATGGCAGATACAGTGCACTGTTGCTGTGAATAATTTCTTTGTGGTCTGAAGTAATAAAAAGCAATCGTATTTTCTATCCATGCGATTTTACGAATAACTGCTTATATATGGCTTATTTTGAATGGCACTTGTCAATTCACAAAACTCAAAAGTTTCTTATAGAAAAAGATTTTTATTTTATTCCTCACATAAGAGACGATACATACAGATAAATGACACAGGGTGGCAGTTGAGGACGGCTCATAGTCAGCGGTGAGGGCCATAATCTGTTGTTGACAGCTGCTGTGTTATCAGTTGAGTCAAGTCCCGCAGATGCTGCGCTGTGGTGAGTTTAGACTGCAGGTCTGATATCATCACTGCTTAGCCTGACAGAGGCAGCTTTAAGGCCCGCTATCTCCACACAATCTGGACCCATCTTAACACTGACAAATGAGTCCATTCAGGGAGATTAAGTGGGCTTTAGTGGAGCTGGTCAGTCAGGTAAAGAAAAGTGACAAAGGGTGGCCACTGTTCCATGTAGCTACTGCAACAACTGTGTTTAATTTAATGATGTTTAAAAAACAGAAAATACATGGCTTAATCAAAGTTTCTTTTTTCAATGTATTCATATATGCCTTCTTTCTCTTTAGAAAATAGTACATATAATATATATTTCAAGATGTAAAACTAAAAATCAGTTGCCTTACTTGGGGGCCACTTTTGCAAAACGACAGGAGGTCAGGGGCAGTCACAGCAGCCCCATACATGTTTCTAGGATTTTAGGATGTTTCTAGGATTTTAGGATGTTTCTAGGATTTTAGGATGTTCTATGATTTTAGGACATTTCTTGAATTTTAGAACATTTTTTGGATTGAAGAACATTTTTGGATTTTAGACCATTTTGAGGACTCCAGAACATTTTTGGGACCGTAGGACATTAGGAGCCTAGTTAGGATCTCTATCATCCACTGGCATTAACCCCCCCCCCCCCCCAAAAAAAGCTACAAACAAACTACTTTGACATTGTTTTCTGCACTTACCTTACATATACTGAAAGTACAAAAACAATTCCCAGGGTGAATCACTTTATTAAAATTGTGAATTAGAAAATGGTTGGTGGGCCATTGGGGGCCGGATTTGACCCACGGTCCGTCAGTTGAGTATTACTGTTATAAATTAACATATGATGCTAAACTGTATTCATTCTTTCCCCAATAAGGTGTTTTTTTTCACTTGTTGAATGCTTGACAGGATAAGTCATCCAGCAGGTGGCAGTGTTGCCTAACTGTTGAAATTTAAACACCAAAACCTGCAGTGCTACCAAAAACTGATTCCTTCCTCTTCACTGGAAATGTTTAAAGAGGGACTTTAAAGTTCTCATGATGAATTTGTTGTCTGTGTAACTTGAATTACATATTTTTAAAAAAATGAAAGAATGTGCGTTGGTCAGGGGCAATGCGACACATGTTCTGATTTGTCTTTGATTTTTATGGTTCATTTGTGTTCTCTTTGTGAGTTAAAAGTTGGAACATTCAAGTGTCAGCACACAGTGTTTTAACCACCACAAAGAAATCTGGATCTGGATTTGTTGTCACACACAGTGAACTGGTGATGTTCTGGCTGCGTTAAATTAATAAAAGATGATATCCTGTGTTTGCTGTAAAGCGCTAGTTTTGCATAAATCAAGAAAAGCTTTGGACTTTGTGTGATGACATTTGTTCAGACCTCAGTGTTGAATGCTTTTAAATGCTTTCAGTGGAGGAAAAAAAAGTTTCAAAATTGGCATCACAACATTATCCCTAAAAAAAAAAAAAGATGCTGCTCTGCTGATTATTTTCTATCCACAGCCGAGTATCTGAACAGACTTTGGCATGAAACTTATAAGTTGGAATGAAAGATATATGTTTCTTTGCGAGAACAAAAACATAAAAACAATTAGTCATCTCACCTTCATTGAGATGACAAATTGTTTTAACGTTAAAGTATCACAAGAATAGATCAGACATTGTAAGACAAAGGCTCCATCCATACAATAGCAGGCAGTACAACCTTGTGTGCATGGAACTATAAATTATCATAGGAGTTTTCGCTGTTGCCTGAATGCCTGCTAACTCTTGTTCCCCGAGTTGTTTTTCCCGTTTGTTGCCCTGTGGCACTTTAGTGTGGTTTCTCTAGAGAGGCATACATTTTGGCTCTTCACGGCTCTCTGAGAATGAAATATTGCCGTCTGCCTTTGCATGCTCAGACTGGGGGCTTCAGGCTGGTACTGCGGTGATTCTGTCTCGATGTGTCTAACAGTGGGAGACAGGCTCGGGACTGACTGACTGACTGCGGCAGTCATGAACCAAAAGGAGCATGGGATGTGTATTTTGTGTGTTTACATGTTGATGTGTATCCACTCGAAAAGGCAGCGTTACATGGCACATTGTGCGAGGCTCCAGTGTATGCACACCGTAAAGAGCAGATGTCATCACTATTAGATAATAAAGGCACCCCCCACCCCCCGCCTGCGCGCTCAGATGTCGGCAGGTTGTTTGGATGTCTTATCGTAGCGGTCACGCTTTTTTGGAGGTGATGTCAGGTGGTGGAGGTTCATTGAAGCTTCCTCAAACACAGGAAACAGATTTTGCTTTAAAGGCCTGTGTTGGAAGCAACCGATACTTGGCTTTGAAGTTACTCAAAATCAATTTTAGAAATATGGAAAGGAGGAGTCGTTCTGTTTAATAACTTAATGTCCTCATTTTATTACTGTTCTGGCGTCAGTCTCAATAAGAATTCCATAGTTAGGAATGGTGTCACGGCCTTTTCCTTTGATTTGCATATTGTACACTAAGTGACATGACAGGTTATGTCAGCTGCTCGTGCCATTATCTTTCAGTCACCACTGGGTGGTGATGCAATTACTTCAGGTATTCTTTTATTGCCTATTAAGTTTTTGTATAGCATTGCAAAAGCTGACCTTCAGACATTTATATCATGTGAAACAGGATATGCTGTATTTAAATAAGTTTACACTATTGTTTTCTTGAAGTGACTCAACATAATTTGACATAGTGTGATGCAGGGATGACGTTTGTAGGCCAACGTCTTCATGGTTCCTTCGAAAAAAGCCACTTTGTCACTTTTTCTCAATCTGAAGTGTAAAAGTGTAAATGCAATCTCCAGAAGTAAAATGTTAACATTAGGCTAAAAACAAACTACACCTTGTTTGGATGACTTCAACGTCACCACTACGATGCTCTATTTTTCATTTAGCCACTTACTAGCAACCTTCAACTTTTTTAAGATGCGTAAAACCTTTAAAGTCATGAGTGGGGTATTTTCCGACATATTTTATGTTGCAAAACAAAATGTGTAAGTCTCTTAAGATTGTGTCAATCACAAACCTTATTTAAAGCTTTTAAGCAAAAACCCGTTAAAAAAACCTGTTGACTTTGAGATGAGCAGATTGGAAGTGCTAAAATGCACAGAAGAATGATATTGGATTTTTTTTGCCAATATCCGATATGCTGATAGATAATGACTTATTTGACCGATAACCGATGGTGATATGGATGTACCTTTTTTCCTTCACTTTCAGTGATCATCTCTTCTGTGGTAGAATTAACGAAATATTTAGCAAATTCTTATTGTGATGGCCCACCAGCAGATGGAGACATGAAATACAATGCTTTTCAGTGTATGTAATATTAATTCATTGTACAAAATGGGAAAGATAATTCAGCTTAGGGTTTATGTTTTGTACAAGTTTACTTCATCAAGAAAAAAAGAGAAATTGGTTCGTGATATTGACAGAAATTGGCATGTTTGCCGATTCCTATATTTCCTTTTTAAGCCAATATCTCTGGATACCTATGACGCGCTGAATTGTTGTACATCCCTACTAAATTGCTAACTAATTTCTAGGTTTTTGAACTCATCACCGTACCACTCTATTGTGGGAAATGTGCTTATTGTTCTCTGGTGGAGAGTTAGAGCCAGGCTAGCTGTTTAACCGTGTCTCCAGTATTAATGCTTCGCTAAGTTAGCCAGCTGCTGATTGTAGCTTTATATTTTGTGTACAAACATAAGAGTGACATCAATGTTCTCACCTAAATCTCAGCAACAAAGCACAATAAGTATTTCTAAAAATGTCAAGTTTTGGTCTTTGTCTTCAGTGGCCACAGTTACATGCACGCCAGTATTCGCCATTATTCCAAATCTGACTATATTTTGAATTTGATGTGGGTCATATGTGAACAGCATATTCCGTTTAAATATTCCGAATCAGGACATTTTTTTCTAATTTAGAATTTTCTGATTAAGATGTGGGATATGCTGGTTTTATGTGTGTTATAGCAGCATTATTTTGACATGTATACAGCCAATGTGGAATTTTTGTCCAACTTGGATTTTTTCTGCAGTTTGTGACACACGTCTGTTTACTGACAGCGCTGTGTGTTGTCATGGATACATTGTACACAAATCATCTCACCAACAGTGCGCTAAAAAATGCATGCAAAAGAAATTCCCACATTTGTGGTCGGAAAAAGAAACACACCTGCTTTTAAACTTTAGGAAAGACTTGGATATCAATCTTATCAATCATACCCCTTCATAAATGTGAAGGAAGAAAAACGATAATCCAAGAAGTCCACCAGCAGTAGAAAACCGTGTAAAAATCCTATTTTGATGCAAAGAAGCAACATGACAAGCGGCTCCAGTTCTTCTACTTTTCCATATTTTGACCTGACAAACGACATGTTAGGGCACGTCTATCGGAATTTGCATGGCTGCATGTTAACAGTAATGATAGTGGAGTATTCATTGTCATTAGTCATGTAAACACCTTAGTAGGAATATTGGATTTTTCAGAATAACAGCAAAAGTGCATATACATAAACATACTCAAAGTGTTGGATCTCTCTGTCTCAGCAGGATTGTTTGTTGTCTTTTCCCAGCCTCATCACAGTGCTCATCTGTTGGTTCTTAGGTCAGAACCCACGGGTCCCCAGAGGCCCACAATTGGGCCCCGTTAGTGATGTTCTTGTTTGCTGGGCTCTTGTGGCTTCTCCGACACTCTCAGCCTATGGCGAGGCCTCGTTTGGTCAGATGTGCTTACTTTGTCGTGGAGCCAATCGCCAATTCATTCCCAAAGCCTCAGAGGTTCAAAAGCCAAGTGCATAATTGCTCCTTAAATCAATCTGCAAATTTCGTGGTATCCGAGCTGCAAACAGTTGGCCTGGAATCGTTTATTCACGAGGAACGGCTGTCCATGGCATGTATTTACAGTCACAAAAAATACTACAGTATCCTGGAGAAAATTGCATTTGAATCAGAGAAGATATGTTCAATTATGGGCTTGTGGTTTGCATACATTTCACATTAAGCTTAGTCCAATTCATCCCATTTGTTCAACCTTTATGGGTATCATTGTGTTTTTGTGGTTCTGATGGTGGGACAGACCACACAGCTAGAACTGTGTCCCGGCTCTGCATCTGAGAGGGTTCACCCCCATAGTTTTGAGAATTTTTCCCTCAATCCGTCTCCATAAACTCCAGTCAGCTGCTGCTGTGTGTGAGACAGAGAGACATTAGAGGCAGACGGTGCGGTTGCAGCAGTGTCACTTTAAAAAAAAATAGACAGGACTCATCTCCACCTTAATAACAGCTCCTCTCTCTCCACACACACACACACACACACACACACACACACACACACACACACACACACACTTTGATGCAAGGAGCTACACGCGTCCTGTTCATGCACACCGTCCTGCTCACTACTTCTCTCTGCGTCTCTCTTTTGAGTTTCTATCTCCTTCTTCCTCCTTCCCTCCCTCTTTCTGTCTCTCTCTCTCTCTTCACTCCTCCTCCTCTCCCTGCTGTATTTGCAGGCAGCTTTAGTGCCAGACACCCTGAGGCAGCGGTAGCGCCAGCGAGTCTTCCCACCTCTGTTTTTGTGGTGGGAGATGACATGTCGAAGCTTTGAAGGGCAGGGGAAGGGAGGGAGAGGGGGAGGGAACGGGAAGGGGAGGGAGGGAGCACATCACTCGGCGCGGAGGAAAAGCAAGGGACCCAGAGAGAATGTCATGTGGCCTGCAGTCCGCCCAGATATTCTCTTTCTCTCTTTCTTTCTCGGGCTGTCTATGTGGGCAGGCAGGAATGGCGACAGGAAGCAACCCCCCTCCTCCTCCTCCTCCTCCTTCCTCCCTTCATCCTCTCCTACCCTCCTTCAGCTCTTCACTCACTCAGTCACTCACTCTTCATGTCTCCCCACGCTCCACCACCCCCTTTTTCCTCTTCCCCATCCCACCATCCCTTCTCTGCTTCTCCTCTCCCCTCACCGGGCCCAGTTTCTGTTGTGTGGATTTCCCGAACTTCACCCCCTGCTCCTCCCCTCCTTCTCTGGGTTTGTCTGCCTCCCTCACCCACAGGCGTGCCTGAGCATCATAACTCACTTGGTGTTGAAGTGTGCTGAGGTGTGCTGAGGTGTGTTGAGGTGTAAACTGTGAGTGAGTAGCAGACAAAACATGCTTGATTTCAGATCCTTAGGCATAACTCATCCTCTCATCTGAGGAAGGAAAGCAGCAGTACTTTTCCAAAAATATTGTCCTGTCAACCCAATCGGCAGAGTAAATGTTGGCGTTGTACGCCTCTGCAAACCAATACGTTGCATTTTAACAGTATTGGACAAAGTACACAACTCTACTACTTTAGTAAATGTATAGATACTCCTGGTAAAATATTACTCCAATACAAGTAAAAGTTGCTGAGTTGAGCTAATACTCAACTTAAAGTACTGGAGTGCTATGTTATGTATATTATCACAATACATTAACAGAACCAATTGAGGCTGGAAACAAAGCAAATATTTAAAACAATACAAGTCATTCTTCATCTCAAAATCGGAAAACATGGACTTGAGGTATGTGGCCATCTTTATCTCCATCTGCTGCTGTTGCCATTACCAACACCACATAACCAAATCCGACCAAAAATCTGACTTCAAAGAAAATGTGTTGAGTAATGACAGCCTTTCTAGAAGCATCAAAAAAGCAATATTTGTCTTTCAAATGAAGTAGGGTCAAAGTAACCCCCCCCAAACAAAACCTCAAGTAAGTAAAGTATAGCTACTCAAAAACTGTACTTAAGTATAGTACTTATGTAAATGTACTCTGTTACTGTCTGCCACTGCATTTGTACATTCGTGGATGCATTGAAAATTTATGTTTCAACAATGCTGTGGTTAACTTTTGGTTGGGTATTAGCACAAAAAGTGCATTGTTATGTGGTTAGGAAAATCATGTTTTTGCTTAAAATACCAGGTTTTGGTGGTACAATCCTAGCTGGAGAGTCAGCAATGTCTTGATAAAAAACAACCACTTTTTGTGATTCTGTGTCCACTTAAAAGACAGCGACATGTTAATAAAAAACACCCACATTTGGTGGTTAAAAAGCTGCTGGAAGATGCTGCGTTCACTTGCTTAAAACACTCAGTTTTGTCTTTCGTTGGCCTCGAACAGTGGTCTGCAGTTTGGCAGGTGTCGTGCCATCAACCATCTCTCCACTTCCCAATGACAAGTTAATTTATACACTATGCTACTTTAAAACTTTGATATAATATGTATAAAACATACAAATGTAACATGTCTGTAGTTTGCAGTAATTTACAATGCCAACATTTTCTTCTGGTGACCAGGCTGATTACATACAACATCATATTCAGATCTATTCTATTAAAAAATAACTAGTAAATACCTCTTATAAACACTCAATAAAAGAGAGAAATCGCCTAATAAAATACCTGGAAATGTGGGCTGGGCTTTCCGGTATTAAACTGTGTATATTTCCACTGGAGGAACTCTGGGTTTGTGTACTAATTTGTGTATCAGAGCAGAGGGATTAGCAGTGAGGCAGACAGGATGGGGCCCACAAAGAAATGATCAAACATCCTCTCAGATATGCTCTGCTGAATGTATGGGACACCGTTTCTCTTTGTTTGGCTCACAGAGAAAACATGGTGATTTCTTCCAGTCAAGCAAATAAAATGATGAAAGGAGAATGGAAGTCTCCACTGGGGTATAAAAAAAAGTTTCCGCTGGCTTTGATAGGGGCCTCTGATGGTACTTCAACCATACCTGCTTGTTCTTATGTGGCTGCCTTCTCACCTGTGTTCTTTCAAAGCAATCGCACATAAGTCACATATTGTAAGGCACCCTCTAAATCACAGACAGGGACTTTTTAGGTGGGTTTTTGTCAGAGTACAGACAGTAGGTGTATTCAGTACCCAAAGAGAGAGACTTTTTTATGTTAGTGTGTGGTTTAGTTGAGTCTTACACGTCTACCTTTAGCTCAACAAAGAACAACACATGATCAGTTGTAGGCATGTAGCTTGAAAATGAAAACAAAAGAGTAAGTTACCTCTTCTGGTTGAGCTGAGCTCATTGCAAGCCGTGTCTACAGTATGTGTGTTGGTGCACATACCTGTGTGTGTGTGTGTGTGTGTGTGTGTGTGTGTTGTGTCACCGTATGACATACTATTTGTGTCTGCATGTGTTTTGTATGGATTGTAGCACTGCAGGCCAGTTTGATATTTCAAGTCATTACCAGCGTCAGAAAGGGAAGAGATTACAGGGTACAGCAGCAATAACACACACTATTAGCAAGACAAGGTGTTATTATGCCTCTGGTGTCAGGTGAGATGTCAGAGCAACTAGTCTGTGTCATGCTTACAATTGCTGGATCAGCAGGCTTACACAGTAACAAGTGAGTAATACAAACACATTCACAAAGAGGCAATGATATAAATCTTTTCTCTGATTTTAAGAAGATAAGCAAGACTTTGCTGAACAAGTGCTGGATTCTAAGGTAAAATAGTCAGTGCAAAACCACAGATTTTTACATTTGTATGTTATTGTGTAGCGGATAGGTGGAAACTTAGATTTAGACATAAAAAAGACACTGTTATAGATAGGAAAAGATCATATTTTGGCTTAAAATGTATGGTTTGATGGCACAATCTCAGCTGGAAACACAGCAATGTCTCTGTAACAAAACAACAGCTTTTTATGGCAGTTTCCTGGCTGGAAATGTAGCAATATCTCTTAAAAAAAACAACCCCCCTGCTTTTTGTGGCATTATCCCAGCTGATGTCTCATAAAAAAACAAACAAAAACAAAACAAAAAAAAATGCTTTCCATGGCACTTAAAATGGCAAGTACGGTCGTGTTGCTGTAAAAAAACAAAAGCTTTTCATGACTATCCCGTCAATTATAATTGCTGGATCAGCAGGCTTGCACGTTAGTAATACAAACATATTAAGAAAGAGGCATTTAAATACATCTTTTCTGTGATTCTCTTTGTCTTTTGAGAATCCACAATTTTTCAGAACAAGTTTTTAGGTTTAAAATAAAATATTCAGTACAGAAATACATACAACAGGACATTTTCAAACATCTGGTTGCGTAACTAGTCATCACATTGCAACATATAATCCCAGCATTGTTTGGTCACACAACTACTGTTACAGTGCAGTTTTTTCTTTCACTTTCAGATTTAAAATTTCCTCAGAGAGCTCTCCCCTTCACAGTCAGTGTGTTAAAAGCATTAAGAAAAACGCTCACGGCCGCAAATGTGGATGAGCACATAAATTTCGCCTGCCTCTTTTTTTCCCCTCCGTCTTTCTTGTTGCGTCTAAATTTTCCATGCCTGGCCTCCCTACTGCTGAGAGTGCTGTTCCTCGAAGCCGCAGTGTATTTTGAAGCAAGGTCGGGAGAGAGCCAGAGGCTCCAAAATCAGGCACAAGACTCCCAGTGTTCCACTGTTCGGCTTGCTCTTGGCACCAGCTCCTGACCAGAGAGGTCTAGCTAGCCACAGCCACTGTGTGTGTGTATATGTGTGTTTGTGTGTGAACATATATAGCCCTCCCCCCTTCCCAACTTCTAAGCCTATATAGAAATAGCTTCGGTTGACTCATTTATGGGCTCTCCCACATAGAAACAGTACCTAGGTGTGAGTCAGAGAGGCGCGAGCAAAGTTTCTGTTGGATGAATTTTCAGTTTTTGTTATAAACCCCAATTCTTACCCCTCGCATATGCACACAGTCTCTGAGAGGAAAGTCTACATGAAACTCAAGTGGAGGAGGGCACAGATGTACTGGAGTTTGACAAATCTGAACACACAAGCAATTCAGGGGAGCTCCTCTAAATTGGTTCCATACCTTGGCTGACAGTGGTGAGGTCATCCCCCGTAGAAAAAGAGCCTAAGCTGGTGATTCTGACAGTGCTCAGATTTCATACTTTCCCTGCTGCTGTCATGACAGATCATCATACAAAACGTCAAGTCTTTACAGGAGGATTGTCTGTCTTCAGCCATAACCTGTTCTGAAAGATAGACCTACAGCATTTTGTTTTAAAGATGTGAAAAAAGGGTGTTGGGGGGATGGGTTGGACCTCACATCAAAACCTCACACTCGATTAACACATATGGATCTGACATTAATCCTGAAGGTTCCTTTAAGTATGTCAATGGAAAGCCATCCGTCTGTCTTCGTCCTCAGACGGAATATCCACCCGGGGTCTGGAAGTCTAGGACGCAACACGCAAAACCACAGCGAATATAAATAAATGGCTGTATTTCTCTCCCTGCTTTTGTCTGGTCAGGACACTCCGTGGAGTGCCTGCCAAGTTGAGCATCTACATTTGGGTTTGGCTGTTCCCCTCTCCCGACAGCTCAGCCTGGGCCAAACCACAGGAAAAGGAAGCGAAAAGGTCCTCTCTGAAGGGCCCATAAAATATTGTCTCGGGTAAAAATGGCCGATGTGAATGGCAACATTCAGTCTCTCCACTACAAACAAAAAGCCTTTGAAGGAGAAACATTGGGGCAGTCGCTGTTGTTTTTGCTACCTTTGCTGCCCAAACCCTCGTGTTTTACTGTTCCTCATAGTTCGTTTGAGATTCTTGTAAGTGCTTTGTATTTTCTGGCAGAGATGTAGTGCATGATATGGTGTAATAACCTCTGAGAACGGCACTTTAACTGTTTATTGGCACTGCAGCAGCATAGTTATGGCTTCAAATTACCTGGAAACACCATCTAGTATAAAGGTTGTAAGTGTGATATTAGCATATTTCTAAAATTCTGCACGTCTTGGAAGTGTACATGATAAACTGCTAAGTCTGTAAATATGTTTGTATAATTTACTCAACCAGGACTCTATTTACCTACTATTTTAACCACCACAGTTTAATTTGATATCTGTCAAGTGAGGTTGGAACTTCCCTGGTTCAAATCCACAAAGCAGCTGGGAACAACTTGGGGCAAAGAGATTGACTTACTGCTGCTGATGGGCCTTTGAGCAAGACATCCAAATGAATTACTCCTCCAGTGAGGCTGCTCAGCTGATAAAAGTCTAGTTAGTATGTGGTTTTGCTAGGCACTGCCGGAAAACATTTATGTTCAACTGAGTTTTTATAGATGAAAAGAATATTAAACTAAATACATCTTAAAACACTAGGATGTTTTGTTTTGAAAACAATTTCTTAAAAAGAAATATAGTTCAACATTTTGGGATATACAGTATATACCTGTTTGCTTTCTTACCAAGAGTTACATGGGAAGATCGACGCCACCTTAATGCTTGCACACTAAATTTGAAGCTACAGCTAGCCATTAGTTAGCTTAGCTTGGCATAAAAACTGGAAATGGGGAAACAATTTAGTTCTGCCCAGAGGACACAAATTTAACTACCAGCACCCCAAAGCACTAAATAAGTCAATATGTCTTTGTTTATTCTGTGCTAAAACCAAAGTGTAGAAAGAATATGTGGAAGTGTGCCAGATGTGCCAGACCTTTTGTTGGCCATGTGTAGTAGCCTAACTGCAAGACTCCATAAAGTTACTTAATTTTTTTTTTTTAACAGATTATAGAAAGAAGATATGATGTGGTAAACGCTGAGCTTTACAAGGAGCTGTTAGGCAGATTTAGCTTCCTTTGGACAGCGCCAGGCTAGCTGTTTCCCCAATTTCAAGTCTTTATGCTAACCTTAGCTAACTGACAGCAGCATTATATTTACTGTACACACATGGGAGTGGCATCTTAGCAAACACTGACATGGTTAATGATCATTGTTTGAACGTCCAATTAAAACGTCCTGTTCTGGTTCAAAAATGGCTCCAAAATTAAAGTTGTGCTACGCTACATTACCTAACTTTCAGCTGGACGTCCTTCCTGAGCATCCTAGCAACATTGTTATCTGATGTTAAATAAACTAACGATAGCCCACGCCTGTCTTGAACCCTGAGCTTTGTGCTTTATCCATTCAGCAACCACAACTTCTACCTTTGTGGACTTTGTCACTTTTTATAGTACATGCTGTGACTTTCTGGTGAAAAGCCCCAAAGGCTACTTCTTCTACGTGAAATCAAAGAAATCGAAATACTTGTGGCTCTTTTGAACACCACAACCTAAAATGATAGTCTGTAGTTTACATGTAAATATACATAAACTGTGCAGACATCTTTTTTTATATTTAAAAAATGGACGTCGGATAATACAAGTGTTGGGTCGTGGAGCAGGAGTCATAGTCTGCCTGTCTGATCATAACCAGTTCACAACCAAACAAATAAATTGTGAAGGGATAGTATAAAAAACAACAAAGACACATACATTTGCTTTTTTTTTCAAAGCAATAACATGGTCAATATTTTCTGGTTTGTAAGAGAAAGTCTGAATTGTCCATTTTTGGATGTGGAAACACTGTAATAAATTTCATCTGTTAATATTAGAAATTTAAGTTCAAGTGCTGCCTTAAAAATTTAAGTTCAAGTGCTGCCTTAAAAACGTGAGTAAATTCAACTTCAAGATGAGCTTTGTTTTTACTCAAAAAAGTAATTTATGCATATTTTTACATATTCAGTTACCACCCTGTTACTCTGTTACATCCATTGAAGAAAACTTGCTTTATCATGTCAAACAAACAGAATTCCACACTATTTGAACTCACCATTTCAAGTTAAGATAGCTTCAATTATACAATAACCATCTGTCTCATAATGGCGTTGGACTTCATTGCATCCAACAGAGGCAATTTTTGGCTAGGGGTGCAGCATCACCATCTGACCAATATTTTCTGGGACTGACCTTCTTTTCTAAGTTTCAGCAAGAGAGGAAATAATTGTCAGATTTTACTTTAATATTACTGCAACGGTTGTGAACTTGGTTAGAACTTTATTTCAACACCACATTAAGTAGCATTGTAAACCCATCAGCACAGTCTGAATCTCCAGAATAAAATCAAACATTTTGAAACTGTTGGAAGCCACTTCAGTTTTTAAGTGTCCGTAATCTAAACCCTGAAATCAGTTCCACAACTGCAAATGGCTGAGGTACAACTTAACCAATGTACAGTATACCTGCAGTGTAAACGTCTAGCCGTGAAATTGAACTGATATGTGGCGGTGGCGGTAAGGACCTCTTCCATTTCAATGTTTTTCCATCTCTCGTCAGTTCTACCCTCCCTCTACCCAAACACACAAACACACATATATAATACAAACCAATGTCACAAATACTTAAAGTCAAACAGTAAAGCAAACTAGTCGCCTCCTACACACACAGATACAAACCAAACACACAAACATGCACCACACACATCCTCCCATCTTCCCACCCACTGTCTCTCCTTGCAGTGCCTCTGACTGAATATGCAGTAGTTGCATAGTGCGTGTGTGATCTGCATTTATCTCCTTGTAAGTATAATTAGGAGTGTGTTCCAACGCATGTGCATTTACCTACACGCTCACATGTACATAGGTGCATGAATGCATGGCTAAATGCACGGGTTCTTGGGGTGTATGCACGCACAAGGTGTGTGTGTGCGAGGGCTGGTTGTACCAACGTGATGTGTGTGGACGGCCATCTGGTCACCCCTGCCATGCCGTGGTCCCTGTGAAGTGCTGTCAGCGTGGCCGTTGTGGTCTCCCGTGGCGACTAGAGGCTTGCTGCACAGCACTTCCAGCCCAGGCAGCCGACCTCAGAAAAGGAAATTTGGGTCGCTCAAATGGAGGGGTTGCTCCCGAGCTATTTACAGAGCCCTCTACCGGTCCAGCGCCACCCACGATATTCCATATGAGAACCAGTGTGTGTGTGGTGCCTGTGGTGTGGCGTGTGTGTGTGTGTGTGTGTGAGTGTGTGTGTGTGTGAGTGTCGGGGGTTGAGGGTGGGGTGGGGGTAGCGGGGTAAGTTTTTGTGTGCGTGTGTATGTGAATGCAAGTGGTTTTATGAGGAAATGCTTTTTATTTATGTCTGCAGGCACTGTGCGGTGTGTGCTGGCATATTTGTATTCGGTGATTCATTAAAATCTATTACATTCTATTATCTGAAACTATCCACTTTGGTTATGATCTGCTGCCATTTCAGTAATTAGCAGCAAAAATAAACAGTACACCTTTACAGGATTGACTCACTTGTCAAACGCTATAGATGAAATACTTCTCATTCAGACTGTATTGCACAATAGGAACGTAAAACCGTATACTCCATAAATCACTGTCAGATTTATGGATATTTTATCTAAAGAGTGCACACCAAAGCTGAAATCCTTCTCTAACTTTGCCCGTATAAACATCTGGGGCGTCATGGTTGCTGATCATGGAAATGCGATGAGGATACGGAGAAGAGCGGAGCCTCAGATTAATGAGAAACCTGCCTGTAGGAAACTTTGGTTCAAGTGAGATCATGGGCATTTCTCTTTTGATGCCCATCAATTGGGTTTAGTGGTTTCCTGGTTGAGCCCTGTAGACGTGTGGAATAATACTGAAACGGGGCTGCGAATCTGTTCGCCAAGGCGCTGAGGATCTGTTGCATACTCGCATTATTTTATGATCTGCATCATGCCTGCTGAATAAACCATGACTCAATGTATTGAGAATTAGGATAATCAGTAGACATGGGCTGTATCACGGTTTTACGGTATACCAGGGTATTCCCAGTGTGATTTTTTTAAATACCATCAAAGCTTCGGCATTGTCAAACGACACAGTCCTGCATATGTTTCACAGTAAAATGCTTTGCGTCAACAACTGAAGGATTCTGTCAACAAAAATCTAGTCATAGGGATTTTGTTTTGAAACAGAAACGGGAAAGGTGGAGTAAAATGGATACATTTTGTATATCCCCATGTCTGTGACAGATAAATACATTGAAACTCTAGTAAAATCTGGTATGGAGTCAATCTAATCATCAAAAGACCATTTTCACACTCTATTTTTCATGAAAACAGCATGTGTCAGGTGGAAAATGTTGTAGACTCCGTTCTCTAGATGTGCTGCAGTTGGGTAACAGCAGCGCCACACCTGAGCAGCACTGCTCACACCGTCACTGTGGTCGCTGTAACATGGTAACATGGACGCCAAAATAAAAAACAGCAGGTTCTGCAACGTGGAGGTCGTAGTTTCAGTAAAAGAGAGAAACATGAATACAGAAGGCATATGGCTGTCTTTCTCTTTTTAATAGGGAAAACGGGTGTAAGACAATTACCTTTTGTTGACATCTTATAAGTGTATCATGTACTGAGTAGACTGAAAATGCAGCCTGCAGAACGTAGTAAACTTGCTGGTCGGCGGTGCCAAGGGGGTGGGGGGTCGCACACTGATACCGTATATATATCGTATGCCTTAGTGAAATTTCAGGAAGGTATGAAAAAATAGAACCGCCTGCTCCATATCACAAGCTGCGGTAGGGTGCATTTCATGTACAGGAGCTCAAATGAGCACCTCGCCTACGTGATGTATCCGAGAGAGGTAAGCAAGTAAACAATCTCTTAAACGCCTACAGGCTGAGGACGGTCCACCGCCACCCAAGGGGAGACCTCCGGCATTTCTCAAAGTCTCCCTATGTTGTGAATATTAGGTTAAGGTTATTTTAGGCCGACCCGCTCCAGAGGCAAATTACAGTGCAAGAAAGGGGGTGAAAAACCAAGTGGGCTGTCCACCATGTAATTTTCCTGTTTCTCTTTCAAAGGATGAGGTATTCCTCGAGGAAGCCCTGTTAAATTTACAAGCCATGACCCCACATCAGCGGGAAGGAGGCTCCTCTGACAGGATAGCATGGATAGAGCTTTATGACTTTATGTCTGGCACTTGATGGAGCTATGTCGCAGCTTTTAAAGATCTTGTGTGTCTGTGTGTTTGAGTCAGTGCAGGTTATCAGAAGTTGTTTTGCTCTGCATTCAAAAGAATGTGATAAATCATTCACCTTGGGCGCTTCTGTCACTGTTTAGTGCTAACGCTCATGCACACCAAACTTGGCTGGTATAAGATTCCTGAATAAGTCCCGCTGGCTGATCTTATGAAACCTCACCCTGAATAAAGGTCTTTCCTGCCTGAACAAGAGAGCAGCCTTTGGAAGAATGAAGATGATCACTGCTTTACTTCTCAAGTGCACCTTCAGACGTCTCAACCATAATTATGCCAGTCTGGGAGAATTATAGCTACCCTGGCATTACTTCTAATACACACATAGACACACTTACCTCTTCTATATCAAAAGGTACTACACTCTTGTTTTCTCATGCTTCAGGTTCGTAAACTCTTCAGAAAAACCATTTAGCTTTGCAACTTTGATCTTTGCCAAGACTGCCTTACTAACTATAATTATGTGAGAAACATCCCATGCCAAATTGCAACCAGGGAATTCATCACACTTGAAAGCAAATGATTGAGAGTGTTGACACATAGTGCTGTTAATACACACACATATATACATCATCATCGATACCTCCTCCTCCAGAGCATCCGCATGCAAAAGCTGCAGCACAAGGTCGTATATTCTTCCTCCGAGTTTCCAAGGGGCCCCTGCAGTGGTGTGCGGAGGGGGAGGGGATGTGCGCTGCAGTGCGGCTTGCTGGTTAATTATGGGTCGCGAGCTGCAGCTCGGCTGGCCTGGGCGGGTGTTGGAGCCAGTGGGTCTGGCACAGGGAGGTCTGGCCACAGACCCCGGCGGTGACGGCATGAAGTCTGGGACGAGTCAGAACACCAGCCCGGGGTTTGGAGCATTCCTCGCATTCCCTCCTCCCATGGCTGCCTGCCCGTGTGTGTGGATGTGTGCGAGGCACAGAGCGAGGGAAGGAAATGTGTGAAAGATGCAATGTCTGTGTGTGTGTGTGTGTTCATAGGGACATGTATCATAGCATGTTTTATATCCAGGTTGTATGGATAGTGCATCCAAGCTCAAAAGCAAAGCAGCGTCATCAACCATCCCAACAAGAGTCGTGATATCTGAACTAAAAGTGAGGACAGTTAAGTCCTTGATGATATTGCTGTCATTGAATAGACAAATTTCTTTGGCACACTTATATAAGTAGCTCATGAATGATTTTGACATGCAGAACCAGTCTAATATCTTGTAAACATGATTGAAGCAGAACAGAGCTCAGTTTTTATGTGTTTTTCCAGTTGAGAAACAGTTCTGTCCTGAAGGCAGAAGCCAGAGAAGTAGTGTACAATATTTGATTTATTACCATAATACAGTATAAAAAAGAATTAGAAACCTCTCAAGCTTGAACTTTACTTATCAAGGGAACTTTAATATCAGGGGGGCATCCTTACGAATTAAAACTCACCTTAATATAGTTTTGCAGTGTTTCTCCTCTCTGGAGGTTTGCTTAAATATGATTGGCAGCAGGAAAACAAATGCTGAGTATGAGAGACAGCATGAAAATTCATTTATGCTAGAGTTAGCATAAAATACAATTTTACAGTTTTACACTGAACATTCATTTTATTCTTAAACAATCCTGTGCAAAGATATTTCAAATTGAGTTCACACAAGAAGTGCTATTTATGTTGCAACGCTAAAAGATTAGTTGTTTTGTTTGAATTGTACTTGAACACTTTAAGCTACAGTTGGAAACACTTATGAAAATAACTTCTTGTCAAATTGGCTGAAACTGTCACTACATACACAAAGTATAATACATGACAGATTGTTTGTGGGGAAAAAAATCATGTTCCTTCTCCTTCTTCTACTGCCTCTAATGGCATTAATTAGAAGCTACTGCAGCACACTGAAAACAACCAATAAGTCTCTAATGCAGCTGTCAGTCATGTCAATCACTGCTTGTGAACTGTGGTCAAAGAAAATAGGAAAGTCCTTTTAAATGAAATGTTATAATCATTACTCTAAATTTTTGAAAACTTTATTCTCCATATGTGTCAAATTCAGTGGTTACATGTTGACAAAAGTCACATTTTTGCACGTTCAGCAGACCTATTGTACATTAATTAAAAGACTTGTAAAATTAATTGACAGCCAGTGTGTAATTTGTCTGTTTTTATCGTGATTACCATACCACTAAAATTCTCATCTTGTGGGTCCTTTTATAGTAATAGTAATAATAATAACAATACATTGTATTTATACTGTGCTTTTCATGGTATTCGAAGAAAATTTAACAAGTTAAAACAATCATAAAAATAGAATACACTAAAAAAGTAAATAACACACAACTTTCACACATTAAAAGCAGTTTTGAAAAGATGAATTTTAATTTGAGAGTTGAACTGGGAGAAGTGGATGTAGTCCCAAATATGTTTGGGGAGAGAATGACAAAACAAGCTTTATATTTCTACAAGTTTGGGTCCCAGTTATTGAAATTAGGTGTTACATCATTCTCAGTGGTAGTTAAGTGAGGTTTAGTCTTGAGCCTGGTCAGGGGCGACTTTCAGCAGGTGACTCAAGCATGTTTAAAGCATTTTTGTGTGTGTGCTCAGAGGAGACGAGACCTGCTGCAGACACACAGACAGGTGAGTGGGCTGCAGAGACGACGAGGAAGTCTCCGCACACTGAAAACACAGATCAAAGCATGTTGCATGTCAACAGGCTGCCGTGTGTACATAGCTCAGGCAATTCTTCACAGATCTCTTTCTCTACCGCCGCGTCAGAAACATTTAAGCCTTTTCTTTTTTTCCAACCCAGCCACGTCAGCTCACCTGTGTGTTGTAAGAAAGGTGCCGTGTCAAAATGCTACAGTGTCAGTGTCAACATATAGTAATTCAACTGTGGACGTTTCACAACTGTAAAACAGGGAGACTTATTTTTAGCTCTCTTGATGTTCAGCTACGCTTTAAAGAGAGGAACCTCCCCAAATTCGTCTTCATATATCATGCTCAGATCTCTGCAGCTTCACCCAAAGGTAAAGTTTGCTCAAAAATAGCTCCAAAGTGGGGGAGAGGGCCACCAAAAAAGCCCTATTTCTTTCTCCCCACACAACCTTTATTTTGACAAGGCTGGGAGAATAGGGTATTTATATATGGGGCTGTGTGCTGTGGTTTCTCCACAATTACAGAGTGGCAGTGCTTAGACTGGGAGGCGTGCTGGAGGTTTATGGAGGGGGACATGAGGGGACCAGCCCTCCTGAGCCTCTTACAATCTGACGTATGGACTCGAATACCACACATTCATAGAGAAACATGAATTATACCTGAATGCTTTTACAGTAAAGCATGAGACAAACTGCACAGTAATCATGTGGGAAAAAAAAATGTATTTTATGCATTCATAAGTATGAAGAGAATTTGTCCACTCTGAGCCAAACCTCCACTGCCCCAAACCTTTACATTGCAATGAGGCTCAATTTCAGTGTTTAGAAGGTGGTCAGTAATGTTTTGAGTGGTTCTGGCGTGGGCCGGAGCCTCTCTTTGTAGATCTACTGTATTATGGTTGCGATATAAACAAGGATTTTCTACCAAACGTCTTGCGCAACCGCTGCCAGCCACGTAGAGGAGGACAGTGGGAGTTTGTGTTTGTTTCGTGGATGCTGTGTTGAATCTGGCATCGGCCCTCTGCAGGGGTGAGCAGAGGTGGGGGGGGGTTGGAGCGGGGGTTTGCGGTTTCTGCCGGGGAGCCTGGAAGTCAGTCAGGGCGGTGGCTTGAACCACCTTCCCTCCACAAGCCGACATCCACCCCGCTCCCCCAAGCGCACATGTGAGCACACATTTTCACAGAAGCACATATAAGCACATATCAAAACTCACAGGCTTCATCTCAGCTTTTCTTTGCTTGTCACTTCAGTGGGTTGAGGTAAATGGCGTGCCAGGCAGGCAACAGGAAATGCAAGCCGGCCTTGTTTACAAGACGAGCACGTGGTGCAGCCGCTACACACACCAGAAAGACTGCTGCCGCATGAGAGTAAAATTAATTAAACACCTCTTTAACAGTCTCCAAACCAAATAGTCTCAGTTAGTCTCTTGATAGACCTTTATTTTCATTTTTTTTTTTCTCCGCTCTGAACTTTATATTGCTTCAGACCTGCTCATGCCTGTCTGTATGTCAAGCTTTGAAATGTAATACATCTCCAGGGGTGTGAATGTTCTCAACAACAGGCAGTCGGCTTGTTGTGTCTCTGCGCTAGAATGACAGATAGCTGAAAATGGAAAACAAACAAGCAGAGCTGGTGCTGATGGATATACCTACAGTATTCTCACTACACTGACATACATTTCATAGTCTGGCAGCGGGCATTATATGTGTCAGCTACATGATGAGCACTTTCATCCTGTTTTTTTTTTTTTTCTTTAATACTGCCAACCTGATCATCGGAATCCCCTTGTTCTTGTTTCCAGGCTCACTCTTGTTTCCTCCTACGCCTGGATTTAGTCACCATGGCGGCATAACAAATACTTGCATCAAATGTAGCATTTCGATCACAAAACCTGCATTTTCCACCCACATTAAAGGATATCATGGTTTGTGAGCGGAGACAACAGTGCATTAAGGTGTATAGAGGGTATTGTTGGCTTGTTTGCATTTGTGGTTGGTAGTCTTAGGGTGTATTGTGATGAACACAGTGCGGTTTCAAGCATAACTGAGAATAAATGGGTGAATTTGGTGATGTCACAGGTACAGTGAAATGTTGAGAAGAGCCTCTAAATGGCTTACGGTAATATGAGCGGACTGTAACCATATCCACACGTCTGTCTAAATGTTTTCAAGAAAATATGATTGTTGGATCAGTTTTCACCCTTAGAAGAGTGTAACATTGTTTTAATGTTATGGTGTACCCAGCCGTTGCAACAGATTATTCAAAACTGAAATATTGACAAACATCATTTATATTACTCCCACTTGCATTTTAATCATAAAATTGTTATTATAATCACAGTTCCCAGGCAAGTATATATACTCTATGGCAAGTAGAAGTCCTGCATACAAAATAAAATAAAAAAAAAAAGATTAGCAACACAATGTGTCTGAAGTATGTTGAATAAACCCTTTCAGAGTGTTTTATTGTAAATATGTTCATTGTGTTATTCCCACTGATACATTAACACATAAGCAATATTTTAATGTTGAAGGCGATTGAAGTAGTGATAATTTGTATGTTGTTAGTAGTCATGTTTTGCATGTCAGATCATAATATGCAAAGAAACTACATGCATCTAGCATTAGGGTTAAGGTTAGGATTACATAGCAAATATATGTACAATATTTAACTAAAATATAATAAATTAAATTTCAAAATCGTGTTGTTGCTGATTGAGTGGTGAAGTAATGAGTCCTAAAAGTGGAAGTCCGTTAGCCTTTAGGCACTTCGGTTCTAGTCTAAGTCTATGGGTTTTTTGAATGGGTTTTTGGTGAAATGTCTTAAATAAGGTCCATGGTAGAAGTTTTGCTCTGCAACATAAAATATGTATGTTTAAACTCGATTTTTGAACTTTTAAGGTTTTGCTTGCTTTAAAAAAGGCGGTTGCTAACAAGTGGCTAAGTGGGACTACCGTGTTTGTCGAGGATGTCAGACGTCATCACACCAGATACAGAAACTCATTAAACGCACTTGTTCGCCTTTACAGCTTTACAGAGTCACACTTGAACTTGTAGATTTATCTGTGTATATTTTTCGATTGCAGCACTGTTTTTACAGTGTAGTTGTTACGTTTAAGTCGTGTGACCGCGATGTAGTTTGTTTAGCCTAACAATAGCTTTTTGCTTCTGCCGATTTCATTTCCGCTTCAAAACACACAAAAGTGGTGTTCATCTATGAAGATTAGCATGCTGAATCAAAGGTTTAAATCTCATAAACTTGTGTTCGTCAGAGAGCTTATTTTCGGCGATATTCACAAATACCATTCAAAAATCCCATAAAGTTTTTGACGAGGGAACCAGTATGATGCCAACTTCAGGTTGACCTACAAAAATACATAATTCCTCCACCACTCTATATGCCAGCTAGTTAACTAGTGTCATGAATCTGTCCTGTTGATCGACCGGCTTTCGTACAGACTACCGCCCCCTGCTGGTGCGGAGAGCTATTTTCTTTTATGCAAGCACAGTACATAAGTGACCATTGGCTGGACTTGCTGTGTGTTCACATGCAACTCTTTGGCTGAGACACAGGCAACTTGAGGTGACACAACACTCAGCTTTTGTTGCCGCTTATACTTTTGGTGTGTCCGGACCTTAACGCAGCGTCAGTCAGACCTCAAATAAAGGAAAACAATGGATGACTAATAACAGAGAACACTGGACACTGGACAATGGAAATAGAGAGTTTTGAACAACTAATATGACAGCTATGTGCTTTTGGAAGAGTTCTAGTAACAGCCCTGTATGCATGAATAAGCCTGTGAAAGAGGCCTTGCTGTGGCCTATGCAGTGATATGTCAGGACTGTGTGTCATCCTTTATCCGCCAAAAATGTTTCCATAGCACCCTTTCATCGATACACCAACTTTTCCATCTCCCCCAAGTGTAACAACCTTTTTTGATATTCCATGATTATTTCAAATGTTTGGGGTTTTACTCCGGTTTTGTGTTTGCAAATTTAAAATGTGCATCAAAAGAGGCTGATGGAAGCACACCTATTAGGTAGAAATATTTCATAATTGAAACCAGCGTCCTCATCAGCAGCTACTGTGGTTCTACATGTTATAACCTCACAGCTTTGTCAGTGGAGACATATATAGGGCAATTTTATTTTCTCTGGTTCTTCCTCTTCTCTCGTCACTTAGTGGCAGATCAAATAGGAGCTGCTCCAGTCACCTGTCAGAGGAATGTGCCAGCACTCCCATCCATCAGCAGCTCGACTAGAGCAGGCATAACTGCGGCTTGCTGTAGGCCCCAAAAAGCCCCCAGGGGCAGCAGTACCTTACCTGGCTTATTGGATGGGATGTTCATGTGCGCATGCGTGTGTTTGGTGTGAGTAGTACAGATCAACACGCAGGTTTGCACTCACGCATGTTTACGAGGCATCGACGCAGCCAGCGGTTCCATCATGTGACCCGACATGTCTTGCCCTGCTCAGCGGCCTATGTGATGTCTGCGGTTTAGACAGGGCGTTTCAGCGTGTTCACCACCAACCAGGGAGAAAGAGGGGGATTTGGCATGTGTCAACAGGTATACCTGTAACCTGGGAGATGTGCCCTGCAGGCACCTAGTGATTTTCTCATGATTGTGACGGCCAGACGCAGACGACAGGGCTTGCAAAAGTAGACTCCTCAGCAGGACTGAGGTGGCTTAGCGTGGCGTCAGACACACACACCACTGCATTCCATTGGGATGCTCTTTATGCAAAGGGAGGGGTGTTACACCAAGTGTGTGTGTGTGCGCTTATATGCCTGTTTGTGTCAGTCTATCACAATTACTGTTTGTGCTTGTGGCCGCTGAGGGCCAGTGTCATGGCAGTGCTCAGGGAACAGAACACAAGTCCAACCCTGAGAACCTGAGGAACCTGAGTAGACGTTAGGGGACTAACGGAGTCTAAGGGCTTAGGCCTGGCCCGACACAAACACTTACCTACTGTGTCTGCTGTCTCTGTCAGTGTGTACTGGAAAACAAGAGCTTTGGTGGAGACACTGGATCTGAGGGGTACCCCTGGGCTCCTACTCAGGCCCGAGCTTTTTGTTACATATCTCGTGTTTGTTTTTGGTTTTGGTCATGTTGAAACGACACTGTATCACTCACAATATTCTTCTTGTAATTTTTTCCTCTCCCATGTCATCTTCCAGTCTTTTCTCTGAAGTAGTTCCCAACCCCAAGCAGTTACATGGTGGCCTCAAATGTGAGGGAAAGGTGTGTAAGGGGCATTAATCTTTGTCTGTCAGTTTGGAGACAAAAGACAGGACTTCCTGACAAAAGAAAAGCCTCGCGTGCAAGAATACTGGGGGTCCTTAAGTGACAGCTGGCACTGCATGACAAAAAAAAGCGAATGATTGTCATCAGCTGTCATGAGGTAAAAGATGAAACAACTCACTCAAGACGGATGAAGAGAGTAACTCCTACTGTTGCACTTATAGTGCCGCCACACCTAAAGACTCCTTTCTGTTTGATCTCAGTTGTCACTGATGTCTTTGTGAGCCACAGCGACAACAGAGAGGCGCTAGCACATTTTCTTTGTATATCATGGGGTGCCTGTGCATGTGTGGGCATGTGTGCATGTTTGCGTGTTTGGGTAAACATACTTAATGTACGTGCATGTGTTATATCTGGTCAGTTAGCATATGGTAACAGCCCATTTGTCTCATAATAGCAGTCATTATGCCAGAATTGGCCAACTTTCATTTGTCATTAATTTACATTAGCATTTGTAGTCCTTGCATATTGGCTCAGACAAAAGCTTAACTGAGGCAAGCTGATATGATAATTAAGATAAGCTGGCTGCAGACCCTGAGGTGAGTGTTCCTGGTCGAGTTGTGTAATAGTAATAGCAGGTTTCCTCCACGGCCAGGGATAGTGAAGCAGGGGAATCTCTAATTGCCCCAATTATCAAGGGAAACCTGCATTCCAACAGGTGGTAGAGTGAGCAGTGTTATGACAGTAACTGTGCCATTAGCAGCTCATTAGATTACGACACTACAAATGACTGGAGCTCAATTTCACCTGTCCTTTGCACACTGTAAAATCTGACAAGTTGATTTTTCTAGGAAACCAATTACCTTGAAAATCAGTCTTATTTTTTGTTTACTTCATATCTAATTGATAAGTCTACTTAAAATTTAGTGACATTCACTTAAGTTTGTGCAACTTCAGAATGAACTGTTTTACTAAATTAATCTTTTTAAGTTGTAGCAACTTAAGTAAAGCATGTTTACTATGTTATATGTCTGTATTCTGCTTGTTAAAAACTAGTCAGTCATATTTGTATATTCTTTAAACATGTTAACAAAACGGACCTCACAGATCTGTTCACTTCATCATTGGCAAAATCCTCATTGTGATGACCAAGTTAAGTCAGACTAACTTGGTTTATTTAAGTTGCTAACTGTCAAAAAGATCTGAGTATTTCCACGTCATTAGAGTAATCTTAACAATTAGATATAAGGTAAACAAATTAAGAATAGTTATATTTACTTTCCCTTTTTATGGCAATTGTTTTCAAGATTATTTTAAGTAAGATTTTACAGCGAATGAGTAAGAGCTCAGTGGAATTGTATTCACTTTTTTATTAAAGAAGATAGGTAACAACCTTTGACAAACAAGGATTAAAACTCATCAAACGTTCAATAGGGCAACATTGTTTTGGGCGTGGTGATTTGTTTGCTCTCGTTCCAACGACACTTTCGTTCACAGAGAACAGGGTGGCACGCTGGAACAAAACCAACACATTGAGACAATGTAATCAGATATTCACCTCAGAAGAACCATGACTTATTAAGTTCACAAAGCGCTTTCAGGCATGTTCCAATTAATTTTATTTCATTGTTGTACTGCCAGCTTGTTACCATATATGGACTCAAGTGGGTTTTACCGTTTAGATGCAAAACAAATTGAGCATGTGTCATTAAAGAAAATTAAAGATGCCTTATTTGAATACAATGTCCTCTCTTTTGCATGCACTCCCACAAACAAACATTCATCTCCAAGGCCAAGAGGTGCCGGAGCACGTTAAGTATCAAGGTTAATGTCGTGGCTTAGCCCTTGGCCATCTCGTGTCAAGAGGTTTGGATTAGTCACACTGTGAGGTGTACCATGTGCATTATTTATTAGCTGGCTCCCTTGTCCCTTCCACCACCCTCTTTTCCTGCCAGCTACACGAGAGGTATAAATCCTAGCTGGCAGGAGAATGAAGCGAACATTAATTAAGGAAATGGAGACAAAGTGTGACCGGACTGCACTGACACCGACTTAATACTGCTAAAATCTTTATAGTAAAGGAGCAATACGTGAAGCTTAAGTTTATCAGCAGCCAATCAGACAGAGTTAAAACCTGATATTAGTCACTGTCACTGTGGCAGGCATTAGTGGAGGCGCTGGGGTGACACGCTCTCTTGTGTTCAAGAAGTTACAAAGTAGTGTTAGGCCAGAGGTCTTAGAGGAACTAATAGACAGAGGTGAAGGGGTTTCAGAGTCGTCATGAATTATTGAATATGATCAGGTTTCCCGTGCTCTTGTATATGTACAAATGCTCCGGCACATGGGAGCAGGACCCTGGTTCCTCTTGCACAGTGGAAAGAAAACCAATACCTGTAATCCCTACATGGTGTAGAAGAGCAGAGGATCAAACTGCTGAGACCCGCGTGTGTTTTGAGATGTTTGTTCCCACACATGCAAAGATGTGTGCATGTGGGCCTGTAGTCCAATGAAGTGGTTCTCGCACAAGTACGTTTCATGTTTATAGGATCCTCATTGGTTCTGAGGAGAAAAAATCTGGACGTTGGCAATAGAAAAAGAACAATAAATGTGAGGAAAACAAAAAGCAGAAAAAATAAATTTGATAAAACCCAGAAAGAACAAAACAAGCCACATATGTATTAGACCAGTAGTTCCTGGTCCACTAACAGCGTCCAGACTTTTTGCAATTAGTTCAAGGTCCACACGTTATACATTTTTTATTTCACAATATGTAAACAAGTCATTGACGTAGAATGTGAAGAAATAAAACATTGCAAGAATAAATACAAGCTGCACTTCAAAATAAAAGCTCTGAGCTGGGAATTCACTCGACTTCAAAATAAAGTTAGCTTTTACAAACTTAACATGTTCACAAGTCACTTGCAATTCATTCAGAATGGACCCATGGCCTGCTTTTGGACCACAACCAACCAGTTGCAAATCTTTGCATTATAACATATATAATGCATATATATATATATATGCCTTTTTTAAAAATTAGCAACGTAAAGTGAATGTGATTGTCTTTTCTTTACAAAGTTAGACTCTTGTTAGGGTTGCCAGTCTAATGCTCAGCTAAATTAATTTGTAAAAGTTTGACTCAAACCTGCGATAACTGATTTTATGCCCACTAGGGGGCAGTGGCAACATGCTGTAAATGCCAAACTTACATATTATGAACATTTTAGCCAATCTGGTGATTAAATAAAATGAAAATTTTGATTGAAAAAATGCTTTAAAAATAGAAAAAATATAAAAATAGCATATTTAAACATGTAAACTTTTTTTTTTTCAATGTGGGGTTTTGAGTAATGTCAATAAAAATGTTTAAGTAGATAAATATAAATCTCAGTGTTTCTCATACATTAATTTATTTGTGTGGCAGCTGCCACAACATTAACATCGACTGCCACATATTGATGTACTAACGGGTTTAACAAGTGAGCTGTTATGGTGTTGATTGGTAAATTTAATGGCTCGGTGTTGGATGTTAGCCGCTGCTGCTGTAAAAGCTTGTGCTAACCCTGCAGATGTCGATTGAATCTTTTAAATGTCAAATCCTAAATTGCTATAGTGATAGTATGCTGTTACTTATTAAATGTAAGCTTTGGACCCCACAAAAAGGTTTTTGTTACAGCCCTAACACACACTTTCCTTTAAGCTCTGTTTTGTAAAAACTTAGGAGCAGCTGAATGTTCCCCTATGTTCACATGCTAGTTGCTAACTTTGTCTGCCAGTTAGTGCTTTAGCGTGCAGTGGGTTTTGGGAGGGTCTTTTTTTAAACAGTCTGCTGTGGCCAGAAACAGTAAGAATGAACCAAAACACTTTAGTTAGAAGCTGGTAAACATTGAAAAACAAAACGCTGTAAAGCTCTGCAGAGAACTGCAGCGTCAGGTGATTATTCTCTTACTGTTCATCACCACAAGTTAGTGACCCTCTTTAAGGTTACTCATTATTTTGATTTTTATCCACTGTTATTGTAGAAATGTTGGTTATAGAAGCTTTTAAGAAAAAAATGTAAGGACAAAGTTTGGTACAGGTTTTGTCAGTATCAATGTATATATGTGATAGACTGTCTAATACTTAGTTTAATAATCAAAAAATTCAAACAGTTGTGTGTGAATGTTAATGGAATAGTCGGCATGTTGAAATGAACATATGGTTGAATTTCACACCCCGTTCTCAGCCAAAGGGGGAACTGCATCAGCTATACTGCCGTCCACTTTGAATTATTCAGCTGCCTTTACCTATAGTATCGCTGATCTCCAGGAGGTGTGATGGGCCTCCGCAGCTCCTGTTTCCTCCTCCATTGCTAATTACATCTACATTTTGACAGCCCGCCTGTCTTCTCAGGAGAACTGCTAATGAAGTGCTCTCTATTAGGATAATAGCAGAAGACGATGAACTAAAAGACTTTGGGGGACAGAAGCACTTTGTTAATGCCTCACAAATGACTCTTAGCTGTCTGACCAAAAGTGAAGATTGCCCTTCATGCGACGTCTATTATCATCTTCCTGTCTAGAGTAACACCTGAAGGTGTTGCACCATTTAATCAGCACCATTGTGATTCAATGGCTGACTTTACTGGAGTGAACACTGTTATTACCATACTCATTTATTAGGTTTGACATACTTGGATGGAACAATTGATTGTTGAATTGGCCTTTCGTGACATATTGAGGTCACAAAGACTTATTGCTGTGCCACTTTTTTATGCTGGCGACTGTGTTGGTCTACTTTGATACAGACCACAGTTGGCACACGTCCCCCTGTATTGAGGAATTCATGTAAAAGCTGTGTAAGAAGATACAGCTTTTGCCTCCACTATCTACCGTTCTTTTGTCATTTACAAGTAAAGAAAAGAACCTCCTGACCACTGCAGACGGAGGGAGGGTGGTGGTGATGGGGGTGGGGGTCTGGGCATTTCACTCCAGGGTGCAGTGGAAAATCCCATGCCATCCTGTCCTATGTATTCCCTGGCAGTGAGGTCATGGTGTCTACAGGCCTCGGGGACCCTGAGTGATGTTATTTCACCGACTACGATCACTGGGTGGCAGTGTTGAGCCAGAGAGACGGAGGAGGGTAGAGATGAGAGTAGGACTGAATTCTGTCTTCATGCACACACATTACAGCATGTGTGGTGTGACATGTAAACAACCAACACACAGGAGATGAAAACAAGGGTTGCAGCGATATACGGTTAAGGTTTAGAGTGATATGAATGTTATCAATTATTATACTGTGTACCTTTGCTTATCTATGATACTGGAAAACAAAAATGCAGTTGGACAGAAAATCTCACCTTTATTTTAGGGGTGGACAGATTACCGCCTGGCTGTTTATTGTTTATTTATCATCTGTATCAGCGTTTTATGTTGATGATCGCCGATAAAATTAGTTAATTAAAAAGTGCAAAGAAAGCGTCATCATGGGAGGAACCTTTACTCTGTAAATCCTCAGGAATTTTCTTTATTAATTTTTATTTAAATTTTTGCTTGACTTTATAAAAGAAGTTTTCAAGAACTTTCTGTATATGATATTGAAAGTGTCAGTTTTGATTTGCTAAAGGCATTTTTGTGTTGGAGTTTCTTATATTCCAAATTCTAAACAAAGCCACAGACTGTGTTTATTGCAGGGTTATGTGATTCCCAGACCATAGTCCACCTGTCAGTTTCAGGTGTAAAGGCAGTCAGTCCACAGGGGCGCCCTACACACCCCGACTTTTCTGACTGAGCGACCCCGTTGTTCCCTCGGGTCCCTGCGAGTGACTGAGAGCATTGTGTGTTGCTCCTGAATCAGAGGGACTTACCTGTCACCAGCTATTGCCCAGAGGACGAGCCCCTGTCTCTACTTTGTTTCAGCGGTGACAGGGGGACAAGGGGATACTTCCAAGGGATCCTTGTTTCGGTGATCAGATGATGATGAAGTGACCTGGTCTGGATTCACAAGTGTCGATGGCGGCTGTCAGCGCTTGTTTGATGGGTAGCTGTCCTTCAAAAGGGCCAGTGGATTGATTAATGTTAGAAATGAGTGACAGAGCTTGTAAAAGTGTTTAATTTATTCACTTTAATGCAAGAAGGGCTGGTTAGTATAGAGATTTCTGATCCATATGTGAAAGTGTGGGGAAAAAAAACAATACAGCGTAGTATCACGATCTTTTGTTTGGCAATATTGTATCGAGACACAGATGCTAGAAGTATAATTTTTTAAATTGCAGAAATGAATAATACTGAAATATAAATTAAATGTTTGGTAGCCTACTGGATTGTTAAAATCTGTTGCTTTTTCAGTCCACTAGATACATTTTGCTGCAAGAAAAATGATTGAAGCGAGAACATTTACAACTTTGTATTATGAGATAAAGAAGATGTTGACAAATCTTTTCTTTGGCAACATAATTAACAGTTTAAAAAAGGCAATAGATCACATTATATTGCAATATATGGTATTGTAATACTCAGCATATTATAAGACTTTTAAAGTCACAATGATATTGTATTGTGACTAAAGCATATCATGCGGTGATTCCCACCCTTACTAGATATCGTCTTAGAATCAGATACCGTAACGTCATCAGTTTTGCCATTTTCTGATATCAAAGACTGCATTGCAGTAAAGTGATGTCATTTTTTAAACTTAGTCTATTTTAGCTCTTATTTTCCTTAACCAATTAGTCATTATATTCACATTAATGATTTATTCATTTATAATCTCACGGTGTAAATATTTTGTGAAAGCACCAATAGTCAACACTATAAAACCACACCAATATTAATCGAAGTATTGGGTAAAAAAAAATATTGTGAGATTTGATTTTCTCAGCACATCGTGAATGTTTAGTCCTTAAATTTTCGAAATGGTCAAAATGTATGTATTCCATGAGTCCACGTCTTCATCCATCTCGAGAGCCGACCCTTTACGCACTTTCTGTAAACCTCTTTGTCTCGGCTGTTGTGGGGCGCAGACATGCCCAGCTCTCCTTAATGGCCCTTTGTTCAACCTGCAGGCTCACAGGTCAGAGGGTCAACTGCACCTGAGGCCGATTCCCACAAACAAAAGCTCTGTGTTTACTGGCACCAGGCCACCACTTCCCTGTCTGCGGCAGGGGGGAACACACAGAAACACATAGGACAACATGATAGAGTGACTACAGCAAGATAACAGGAAAGAACCGGGTATTTTAACAGTCTGTGTGTCCATATGCCCATGCATTTATGCGTTTGTTAAAGGCATACTTTACACACAAAATCATCATTTTAAATCAATTATTAGTACTGTATTACCTCAAAATTGTGAAGAAAATGTTGTTTTCTTTCATGGGTCCTTGATTTATTGATTGATTTGGGACCATGCCTCAAGACAGCAAACAACCATATCAAAACAAAAGTTTACAAACTCTCACACAAATCATGTAATATAATCTAAGTCTCATTTATCCAGGCATATGCTAAATACAAGTATTTTTGCTAAAAAAAAAAACAAAACTCTTTGTATTAGAGGCTGACATAAATAAGTTTCACTTTTGGTTCAGTTTTAAACAGTAATCTTTTAGCAAAAGTGAGACTTTCGTTCTGCAGGAGTTCATTAAGAGTTTGTGGATGGATTTTTAATATAGTTTTGCTGTTGTTTGCCAATCTATCAATAAATTGATATGTTCAGTTTTAAGTTATCTTAACAATATCAATGCAACATGGCGTGACTAATTGATTAATAAATGGTCATTTTGTGGTTGAAGTGACATGAAAAAATAAATTCATTCTGGTGTTTTACACACAAGCAGTTGAAGTAATTAAAGTAGTTCAGTTCTTATTAACCCTTTGAAACCTGTATTGATAACACTTTTCTAATGGTGCATTCAGAAACCTTTGAACCCCGATCACATCTGTTTGATTTCTTTCAAAAACATGGGACAAAGGCAACTAGAAACTTGGCAAGACATATCCCACAAATTGCAAGAAATGAGTAGATTTAAAAATCTTTATAAAAAAAAAAAAAAAAAAGCTAAGAACTGTATTTATTTATAATTATCAAAATTATATGTTTCAAATTATTTTACAGAATTCTCATAATTTTTAACAGCTTTTTTAGGTGATCTGTTCTCTTTTTTCTTATTTTTCTTTTTCACTCACCCGTTTTTCTTTTCAAATTTTCTTTCTTTTTTTTTTTTTTACATTTTGCTAATTTCTTGCTTTTTTCTTGTTCATTCCATTTCTCATTGCCTTCTTCCTATGTTTTTGAAAGAAATTAAACCAATTTGCCAAGTTTCGAAAGGTTAACTTAGTTTAAGGAATGAAGAAAACCAAGAACAAACCAAAACTGGAGCTCGAGATGTTTCCATATTAGCAGCCTGAGCTTACAGGAAATTTGTTATTCTTTGGTACGAAAATAAATGTCCACCTTTTCATTTGATATATACAGAACGAAGCGGACTGTGTGGGCTCAACCAGGGTGGCATGTTGCAGTAAAGAAAGTGAAACCATGTCCAAAACCTCACCATAACCTCAACCACCCAAACCAGATTTAATCTAACTTCAACCCCAGACATCTAAATCAAAACCGAAGAGGCACAGCAGGATTTTCAAAACTAATTGGAAAGATAAAAATGAATGTAACCACTCTTTTATAAAGGAAATGTGGTACACTGAGCACAAACACGTCCGAGAAATGATCCCGAGTAGTCTCATTAACATCTGTGGCTGTAAGAACGATAGACAAAGAATGTGTTGCTTTAATGGCAATGGTACGAATCAATACTTCCCACTGCTTCCAACACAAACATCATGCAGTGCTCTCTAACCCTGAGCATGGAAATCAACCAGGAAGCGAAGCCTCAACAAGCCTGTACTTCCTGCATCAGAGACGGCCATTCCCAGCTCCTCTGGCACCAAGTCAAGGACAGCAGATGGGAATCTTTAAGCTGCCACACAACCGCCCACGAACGAGAGCATCAGGGGGCTGCACTGACCAGATTGAACCCAGAGATGGAATAAAAGAAACTGTTGGGGGCTGCATGGGGCTGGGTGGGGCTGCTGGCAGAGGGAGGGGGGATCCTACCTGTCAGGACATGAGTACAACAGGTGAACCCCCTTCCCCAAGGCCCAGCTCTCATTTACTTGCACACACACACAACACACACACACACGGGCCAGCCCCCTCCACCTGTCACTTGGATTGGGAACCAGCAGGGTGCCTCCCTCCATCCGTCCCACCCTCTTTCACCCACTCCATCTCTGTTACACCCCCTCTTTCTGTCCCATCCCAGCAGCTCCTTTCAAATTTCTCAGTATTAAGCTGTCACCAACTTATTTTTCAATATAGTTGAGTGTTAAATTTGTTTTTTGTAACTGCTAATGATTTTGGAATATTTAAAAATTAAGGTATTTTCACAAGAAGACCTTATCACTTTTTTTAAAACAATATTTTTATCAGGGTTTTTCAGTTATAACAGATATACCATATAAATAAAATAGACTTGCAGCAAAAAATTGTATACCAGAAAACACAACAAGAAACAAATCAAAACAAAACAACAATGAAGCTAAACGACATCAAAAAAGCAAAACAACAAAAACAGAAACATAATCAAAATAGAGTTGAAAAACAGATCATTATTACAATGTTCAGAAATCTTGAAGATTACATGAGTTACAACACGTTGTATCAGTTGATATTCAATTTTGTTTTTAAACAGGTAAAAACAACGTTATAGTAATTCCAGTAAGTATCAAGCTCATGAAATTAACACGTCTGCTTAGTAAGTATTGCATTCTGCTTTTGCAACAACAATAACAACAACAACAACAACAACAGCGTTGTTTGGAACGAATGGTAGAACTGTGTAGGTTGTTAGTGTGAGCAGTAACATCTGCCACTTTAGAGACCAATAAAAGCAATGCAAACAACATTAACAGAAAACAAAAAAGCACACCGCAGTTAATATTTTAACGTATGCTGGATGGATTGGTTGTGAAATTTGGCGTAGACATTCATGCCCCCTCAAGGTGATTGTCAGGAACGTAGCACAAACTTATGGATCCTGTACACAGTCGTTCTCTGTGGGCCCCTCCACATATCCATAGCTATTCATTTTTGTATCGTAATAACTGACTCAATAACATTTTAATTTGTCCAAAACTTCAGTTTCTGACCAAAACTAATGACATTCCTGTCAATCTCAGCTGTATATGTGTTTTTGTTTAGGTTAACACGCTAAACTTAGATACTGATCATATCTACTTAACATCAGCGTGTTAGTATGTTAGTATGTTAGCATGTTAGCATGGCCAGTACAGCCTCACAGAGCAGTTAGCATGGATGTAGACTATTAACCTCAGACTCCAGTCTGTGCTCATCCAGCCCATTACTGCAGTTGCAAGAAAAACCTTTAACTTCTGTAAATGTATTCATTACTTTCTGTTTAATTGTTTACTTTGTCATACAGGGATTCCTTTTGTTTGCATGCTGATCAAACTTGAGTCATAGATGGGACTGCTTTTGTTGGATCCTGAGCATTTTGCTCCAAATATAGACGTGATACCTGCTCTACATAAAATCTGTTGGAATTATCATTATCATCACCAGGACCTAGCACATTTGGCACATTGTGAAAAAAAGAGTTTATTTTGATTTCTTTTATATTTATTGTATTTACCACAAATTTTGTCATTGTATTTTTTTGGGTACTGTGCCCCACATGGCTTTGGCTGACTGACTGTTGAGCATTAGCACACGTTTTAGCATGTTTCTTTTTTCATTAAAAAATAATTATTGTTGGAGCAAAATGCCCAGGATTCAACAAAAACAGTCCCATCTAGATTGATTGATTGATTGATTGATTAATGTATTTATTTTTTGCAACAAAAAAAAAAAAAATAGCGCATTGTAGGCGGCAGACATTGTTGCCTCTTAGGAAGATCTGCCAGTGATTATCACAGTTATCGACTGTATTGCCTTAAACCACCTTGACAACAGCATGTATAAAGTATTACAAAGTTGGGCTGGTTTAAATTTGCCGCTGAACTTTGTTAAAATCAAGGAAATTGAAGTGACAACTCCCTCCCCTTCTTTAACCAGAACTGTCTGTGATACCTTCCAGTTAATACTTAACCCCCAGCTGCTGCAGTAAAGCTGCTCTGCAGCCAGCTGTAGATAACTGTGGTTATACAGGGCAGCCTCTAGGTGTGAATTTGTGTAACTGTGTCAATGTGTACCAGTTAGGAAAGAGCAACCATGCTCAGTTAAGTTTTACAAAATAAATACTGCTTAAGATAATAAATAATGTTTTGGTCCATAGATGACAGGCAGTGAGTCACCCTTGACAACATGGTCTGACTCACCTCGACAGCGCCAAGGCGCAGACAGCTGCTGAAACCTGTTGATGAGTGGAGAGAGGGAGACTGTTAGCTGCACGCAAAGTTCTCATTGTAAACACTTACAGCTTAACTTGCACATACAGTATGCAGAATTTTTCTTATCCCGCAAATCTAAGGAGGATACTGCCTTTGCACTTATTTGACACGGTGGCTCAAAAGCTTTGTGGGAATGGCAGTGTTCACGCATGTTAACATTATGATAGTGCCTGTGTGTGCTGAGCAGCTACCTGAGGGGCTTGCTGTTTTACATGGCCTTTTAAAAATTTCTGTGGGATTAAAAGAGGTTAGACGCACACAACACACTGCTATTTCCCTTAGGCGGCAGAGGAACCTTTCCACTCTCTGCTCACACTCCACACTAGTCACGCAAGCCCCGTGAGAGATAGGTGCATATACACACACAGTCACAGGAAAACATGCAGACTAAAAACCTGAAAAAAATGAGTCAGAGGAGCAACTGAGGACGTAAATTCACATATTGTGTAAGACTGTGTGTGTACGGTTTATGTGCTTATGCTTTGCAGACTTGAATTCTTTGTATGTGCAAGTCTGTTGATTTAGATGCAGACAACCTGTGAAAACTTTAATAGGCAAGTTTATATTAGCATTACATACACCATGGTAGGTTGACACGGCTACTGAAAATACACAAAAGCAAAACAACAGCAGAGTAACAATGGCCGTCAGCTCTGAGATTCTTCTTGGGTTATTGAATACAGTTTGTGTGAGCGTGCTGCATAGTTTAGTGAGAAAGTGAGAGAGGAGGGCCTATTCAAGCAGGATGCATGCTTCAGAACAGGCTGCAGGGCATCGCTGAATGACTGATAGGAGAGACCTTTAAAACAAAGCTCCTGACATACATGTACAGTACATGGAGACACACACACACGCACGCACGCACATACACACGTGCACAGTCCAAAATGAATAGAAGCAAAATCTTCACAAATCCTTCCCCTGCCTGTCTTCTCATCATGTGATGACAATATTTTTTTTCAAAGCAGTTCACGACACATGCAATCTACTGAAGCAACTATAATTCAAGCCGATCACTCAGAGACAAAAGCTTTCGTGCTTTGTCTTTCATCGATGCATCCACCCACTGACACACAGCAACGAACCAAGTGGCAACTGCCACAGCTGCCGACGGGTGCTTTTCAACCTGTCATGGACTTTTGTCTGTGCGTGTGTGCGTGTGCATAGCGTGTGTGTGTGTGTGTGTGTGTTTTCTGCAGACATGGAGTAGGAGTAGGAGTTTTGGTGGAGGTCAGGCACTGTCTTTTTTGAGTCCCAATGTCCTTGGTTGCGGATCCTTACTTTCAGTTGCCAGGTGTGGGGCTTAGACCCGCTGAAATTCCAGAGGTGTATAAATGCTCTCAGATGCTCGGGGGGTCAAAATGTGCAGGGGTTATGTGTGTTGCATGGGGTCACCAGCGGTGGTGTGCATTTGCGAATGAGGAAGGCAGAGGGCAAGTAGTGCATTGTACCAAAGTAAGAATACTTTGTTTCAGTACTTATAATAATAATAATATATATAATAATATATAATAACTAATATTATTTGGGAGTATCCTTACAGTACTTGTTGTTATTTGTCAACTTTCACTTTTCTCCACTACATTTCTTCTAAAAAAATTTGTTACTTACTACAAAATAAAAAAGGGAGGGAGGAAGGAAGCAAATGAAGGAAAATTAGATTTTGTTATTTAAAACCTTGAAGCTGTGAAACAAACTTTTTTCATGTGTAATGTAGCCTTCACTTTAGGGGTCATAGGTTTTTAAATCAATATACACACAAATATTCAAACGCACATAGCCCACCCACCCTGGGCCCCTAAAAAGTAAATAAATTGGGAAACAAACAAATAAACAATAAAATAAATAGACAATTAATGAATGAATAAATAGGTAAATATATAAAATCAATCCGTTAATAAAAACAATGAGAATACAAATTTACATAACAATACAAAAGCTGTGATAATAGTTAAAAAATATATAGATATATATAAATACAATAAAAATACAGTAAGAAATTACATGAATGCAAAGGGCTACATTCCATTTTTAACGTGGTGTACATGCTAAGAAGAAATAAACTGCATAATTCTCCAAAACCTGACCACATTTTTTTTAATCAACAGCATTTACTTGTACTTCTTTTTTTTAAAAGATTATTTTGGGGCTTTTTGTCTTAATTTAATAGGACAGCTTTTAGTGTGAAAGGGTGAAAGAGAAACCCACAGCAAGGACATTGCCTCTGTGCACGGGGTGTCCGTCATACCAGCTGAGCTACTGGACAGTAATTGTACTTTTATTATTCAATGCTCAATTAATTTGATATCTTTCAAATTACTTTTGATACGTAAGTTAAATAAATACATAAACTTTAAGACTTTTCTCAAGTAATATTCTGATAGCTGACTTTAACCTCTATCAAAGTCATTTTCTGGTAACATATCTGTACTTCATCCACCACTGGCAGAGAGAGAAAGAGGCAGAGAAACAGGGAGCAGACGAGCAGTCTGTACGTGAGAGAAGTTCTGAGTCTCTCCTCGTGTGATCAGTGGCATTGAGGGTTGGAGACTTTTGTGGCACTGGCAGGGATTTTGAATTATAATGGCCACAAAATGTCACCGCCACTCAAACCACATGCTGTGGTAGATGCACATTAGGGCCTCATAAGTCTCGAGCATGGCAGCTTTACTGTAACTCTTTGTGCTCGCTGTTCCTGGAAGTCCCACACAATGTGTCCAATGCTATTCCATGTCAGAACACAATTAGGCAGTTCTGAACTTTAACATATTTGCTCACAGTGTTCAGAAAATTCAGTGCATGATCATTCAAAAGTGCCAGAGAGAGCATGACATCACTTTTCTCCCTTTCTGAGGCTGCGTTTTCAATCACATACTGATTCTTTTTACTTTTAGTAGGTACTACAGCTGCCCTTTGAAATATGTACTGTTGCATGCAGTTGGGAAATACTACTTCTGCAAAACACTGCGCTCTGAACTTTGACGCTCCTGCTCATATACCTGTTTAGGGGTCGACAGATTATCTGCCTGGCTGGTTATTGGGGCCGATTTTTGGCATTTTGCCAATTATCTCTGTTGGCATTTTATTTTAATGATCACCGATAAAATTAGTAAATTAAAAAGTGCAAAGACAGTGTCAGTGTGGGTGTACCTTTTCTTTGTAAAACCTAGGGAACTGTTTCTATTTACTTATTTATTTTATTCAAATTTTCACTTGATTTCATGAAATCAAGTGAAAAGTTGCTGGGAACTTGCTGTATATGAAAAAAATGTCATAAAAAAAAACATTTGCTAAAGGCATTTTAACAAAGTTTTATGTTGGAGTTAGTTATTTTCCAAATTCTAAATATTGACAAACAGATTTTCATTTTTATTGTTTATGCATATCTGTTCCAAATATCGGTTATTAGTCTCATTACTAATAATCAGTATCGGCCCTTAAAAACCAATATTGGTTGACCCCCAGTTTATACCTGTTACTATGGAGATCAAAGAAAACATAATTTGCGGAGCTTGTCAGAGATGGAGATCAACCTGGAGAACTCTGCTGTTGTTACTTGGCAATGTATGTTATTTAAGTTATAAATGCATTTATTGTGGATTTAAATATTTTAAATTAGCGTAGATATGCATTTCTCTATCGTTTATGTATCATTTTGTTAGTTGTTTCCTTTGTTGATAATCTCTATAAATATTTTGTTCACCTAAAAAATGAAGATATTATAAAGTTATATTACTATTCACATCAGTAACTTTAATGCACTGTCATACGTCACTGTGGCTTCTGTCAGTTCTCAGTCAGATGTCAGTCAGCTGTCATCGGTTTGCAGCGCCATCATTGTGACGTATCTCACGCCATGCAGAGGATTGTGGGTCAGAATAGTTAGAAAAGCATGCTGGCTTGCATACTGCAAAATTCAACCGGGTGTAATAGAACATAGTGGTATTTTTGGCATACTGCATTAAACACATTATGTACTGGGAAACACTAAAACTTTCTTTGCATACTATACAGTATGGTAGTATGGGTATTGGAACGCACAGTGTGTTTAGGAAATCCAAAATGGCTGGCCCGGCCCTGCAACTGCAGAGCTGCTTAGTTCATATACAGTGTGCAGGAAGTGATTAACAGTAAAAGATCAAAGGCGGTGGACAGGATAAACATTCTTCCCGGGACCCTACTCCTCCGGGGTATACAGCACCACTTCCTCTTTTTACAGACTGACTGCTGCCTCCACCACCACAGCACAGCGCACACATTGTCACCACATGAGGCACTGACCCACCATTCAGACTCTGTGTGTGACAGACACAGAGAGAGATGTAGAGATATAGAGGGAAAAAAAGATTGGGTGATGTGTTAATGTGTTGTGGGGATGTGTGGAGGACTGCACTTTGAGTTTGAAAATTATTGTGTTGTTCAGTCGAGAGGCTCAGTTTATGCTAATTTCCCACACGATGCTCTCGCTGGTGCACAGCTGTTTTGCTAAAGGACTGCCATTGGGAGTTGATTATGTGACCCGACCAGCTGCGGGTGTTGCAGAGGAGCATAAAGGCAGGAAGGGAAGGAAACCCTCTCTGATGTCAGCAGTGCTAAATATGCAATGCAAATTTAAGCCAAACCTGTTACTATGCAAAGCATTTTTGCTGCGTGTGTGGGTTTAGGAAGGACCAGAGGGGACGAAGTCTGTATGGGTGTGCGTGCATGTTTGTGTCATACACATGTGAATTAAAAAAACAAACTCCATATCCTCTAAATATTAGACATAATCACTTTTTAATGGTCAAGTGTGCAGGATTTAAATGGATATACTGGCAGAAAATGAATATAATATAATAAGTTAGAGAGTGCACACTGCTCGCCTGAGCAGCGCTTGTCAGGCGCGTCTAAGCTGCGTGTCAGCTGCAGCACATCTAGAGAAACGGTGGCTCGCTGTTTTTTTTGCGCGTGATGCTAACATTTATTGACTCTATACCACTTTATACTGTATTTCTAAGTCTCTCTCTGTCACAGAGATGATGAAATACAAAGATGTTTGTTTTACCTCAACTTCCTTTCTTCCCTTTCAAAACAAAAGCTATCTGACTGTGTCTCTGTGGACAGAATGCCATCAGTTGCTGATGCAATGCATTTTATTTTGAAACATTTACAGGATGGGTTTGTCAGCCGTGCAAGAGCTTGTATAACTTCATAAATGAGCAGAGTATGTGCTTATAAATATGTAAAAACAGCACTCATTTCAGCAGGCAGCGGTATGCCTTAAGGCCCAGTTAAGGCTGGACTATTTTGATGCAGAATGAATGTGCTAGTTATAATTATGTATGTAAGAGAAAAGTTATAGTGTTTTTCAGATTGCACTCATTTTACTGTAAGATGTTTTGTTGGACTGTTAGATTTGAGGTTTGTTACTGTAACAAAGAGTAACTGTTTTGTTAAGTGATTCAAATTTTACATTGTTGTATTTATTTTGCTGTTGGATTGCTAAATGTAGATTGCACTATATTCCTTTTACTTGAGTGGGACAAGCCCTTTTATTTTGGAGAAACTTTATATCAGACTGTAAAACACAGATTAACACAGGTTATTCTTTGTTGGGGAATAATGCCCTGTAGTGGATGACAAGTTTTAAGATGTTATTTTCAGTAAATTTGTTGTTATATTTATTGAGTAATAAAAAAAATAATAGTTAAATCAATAAAAAAAAATCTATAGATTAATCGATTAATTGAAAAAATCATCGATAGATTAATCAATAAAAAAAAAAAATGATTCTTAGCTGCAGCCCTAGTCACAGCACAAAAAATACCCATGGATCTTTTTTTCAGCTGCTGCTCCCTGAAGAGTGGGCGAATCCTGTTGATTTTTCTTAGAGATATTTATTTCTGTACTGGCCATATGCCAACCCAAAGTCATGATGACATTTATGTTGAAAGAGAAAACGTGTTTTAAACTGTAACACATTGCTTTTAAAGCAACCCTTCCCTACCAGACACGCCATGCAAAATTTGCATATAACCTCTGTATAACATTGCATAACAGTAACATCACTTCAGCCCGAATACCTGCATGAGTCATCCTGTTCTTAACCTCATTTTAAAAGTCTATGATGCTGGCACTCAGTGTCAGGCGTTTCACAATACGCACAACATAATATTACTGCTCATTTTATTAATCCAGTTTTAACCTTTTGATGTTAAATCCTTGTTTACATCAATATCAAGGCATTCCTTGTTGAATCTGGAACTATCTTGGCCCCCTCTACAACCTGAGGTGAAACATAACCTGCTTTCGGGCTCAATGGATGGCAGATCACAGGCCCCCAAGATCTAAAAGAGACAATTATCCTCAATTGAAGGCTGACAGGAAGAACAAACGCTTCATAAGTGGTGCAGGGGTCTTTCTTCTTCTGGGGGTGGGGGATTAATCCACTGACTGGGGTCTGGAGGAATGACCAGGTCATATCGTAGCCAGGTGAAAGACCCCACAACCTGTTCTCAGAATACCAGGACGATAGCTGAGTGATCATAGGTCTGTACGTGTATATGTGGAAAATCATCCCATTACAGGAGATCCAGTTTGCCCTGCAGTGTGGCTACTAGACTAAAAATACAGCATTTGACCTTGTTGCTCCTTTGAAGCTCCAGTCTCAGGGACAATGTCTTTGTGTTGGGTTCCATGATGGCTCCAGCAGCCTTTGCTGTGGTAGGCACAGAGTGCCGAGTCCAAATGTGGATTTAAAAATAGCATGGCCTCTGGATGTGTGGCTTGCTCTCGCTGTTTCTCTTGGCAGATTGAGCTCAGAGCGTATTGCCCATAATCCGCTTCATATGCAAAGCTACACGATTTGATTCCATGTCATGTTGCAGCCTGCCAGTTATTCTCATAGTCAGTCAAATCTGAGAACACGCTGACGATGGAGTGATATTGACACACGGGAATAAATTGTTACGCAGCTGTTTTTGTGTGCTGTCTCTGATGTAACAAACAAGACATTTTGCTCCACATTTCTGTCAGAGCTTAGCCATTCATTCACATATTGGTTACAAATGAGGCTCATTTGGAATGATAACCAGAGAAATGCACATATGGCTTCTAGTGAAAGACCCACATTTGGCCTCTCTGCCTGCCATTAAAAAACATTTAATCTGATAGAATCATTTGTCTTTGCGTCTGAGGCCAGGCAAGTCCAAGGGCAGCTTCCAGCACCTAATTGGTCGAGAAGATCATTGACATCACAAGAGGTGAAAGGTCAGTCTGGGACAACCTTGCAGGTTCTTTGGTGCCAAGTTCTGTTTGAGAGTTGCCAGGTGTGAAAAGCTTTTCTTGTTGATCTTGGGCTGATGTGAACATCTGTGTTGGCCTGCTGGCCAGTGCAGGGAAACAGAGTCACGCTGAAGCTGGGGACGTAAATTAGGGAAAACACACTTAAGGGTGTGGAGCAGGAATGGGGATTAAATATCTCTGTGCTGTGCATTAAGGGTTTTGCAACATACTATATGAAACATTTCAGATGATCCAATTTTCCCTCATGGAGAGCAGCTAAAGTATTACAAGAACATTTCAAACACCAATTTGTAGAGCCATGTAAGAGTTTGACTCCTTGAATTGGTTGCACCGACATATTACAAAAGCCCCTTTCTAACTGGACAAAAAACCCCACTAACACCTACTTACATGTGGCTTTTGTATTTAATGGGAAAGGTTGCATTTAGCATTCATTGTCAAATGACTGCAGTGGTAACGAATATTTTTCTGCTTCAGCTTTGATTGGTTTCGACCGGTTTTGATGGAAAAATGACATTTGGGCTAATTTCAGCCCCGTGTTGGTGTGATGCAATGACAGGTCACCACAAAATACTGTCGTACATGACTCTATTTGCAGTCTATCCTAACTTTAACAGTTTTTCTCATGTATGAAAAAAATCTTCATACGCACACTTATTTTGGTGGAAAATGGGAATAAGTTTGTGTGCAAAGGTGTTTTTTTACCAGGCATCTGTAGCCCGCACCTCATTATCTGGAGGCTAGCAGCTCGAAGCTACATTATGGTCTGTGTCCACAAAATGTTTTTTTTCTTTTTTAACAGTGGCACCCTGATCAATTGTTCCCAGTGATGAGAGGGTATAAAAGTTCCATGACCACGGTCTTTTTTAAAGCGCTCCTGCTTTGTTGTGCAGTTGCTCTGAGTGCTTCCAGTTAAAAATCTCTTACCCATTCAGAATGGCTCTGGTGATGTCACTGCTGCCACTTTAGCTGCTGTGTATCCTGAGCTGTAAATCACTACCATAAAAGTCAGAAAAGACCACTTTTGGGAGCAGATCAGCTGGACCCTGAATGTTTCTGATGAGTGAGCTTTTATCACCATGCGTGTTTTAAGCTTATTGTTTCCTGTGTAAACAACCCTCTGTTGGGAGTGTTACACTAGCTTCCTTGCTGAAGTTAACATCAAGATATTGTCAAAAAAACATACACACATGTAGCATGTCATTAAAAAAAGCACTGGGAGCTCTTTGTGAAGCACTGGGATGCAACCTTTTTTTTTTTTTTTTGCTGAAGAAAACACGTGGAGCTGGAGCTGTTACTGGCATAACACACTAAAATCCTTGAGCAGCTGACAGTTAAATTGAATTGTGGGTAATATAGGTTCCAGGGTAGGTAAAATATTTAAAAAAAAAACATCTCTGGTTGTCTTGCATTGAATTCGATATGACCATCCAATTTTGTGCTGTACATGTCCTAGTTAAAATCTTAATTAAATGACGTCATGGTGGGATGATGCAGCCGTTATGGTGATGTCAACCATTGCACGTGTGGTGGAATGAAGCAGCACGGTCCCTATGTTCACACAACAGCGCAGACTGTCATGATGGTTGGAATTAGACATCAAAGTAACACATGGATAGGTTTAGGCAAAAGAAGCACATGGTGAAGTGTAGGAAAAAAGCACATCCACACATCCACGCCGAAAGCACTGACAGAGCGGTGATATTTGATAAGTTTGGAATGAGAACTGATCACTTAAACATCAGGGGCTGTAACATAGCTTCCGAATATAAATATTTTTGGTTTCATCTTGTTTTCTTTGTTTTCTAAATGAAGGTAGGATTTTGTTTGATTAATATATGCAATACACAAAGAAATATGTGTTTAAGTTAGAAGTGTTTATGCAGTTTAGAATGAGCAGGAAATATAAGGTTACGGCCATGTAGCATTTGGTCTAATGCATAATGTTTTGTGTTTTGAGGTTAAGCTTCTTTTTTTAAGTAAAATGTAATTTCCAATTTTCCAATTTACATCATTCTTAAATAGCATTGTGATCAGGTGTTTAAATCCAGTTGAGGGGTAGATGTGTAATGTATACATTTCAGGCTAAAAAGCTCCAATGCTCATGTTGTTGGTTGGTTCAATAAGCAGTTACACCTGGCAGCTTCAGGGTGCAAATTCAGTAAGAATTAATCTCTGTGTTAAAACTAGTTTGTGTGGTGCAACCTGTTTTAATTTAATGATGCATAAATCTCCACACAGTAAACATTAAGTTTTAACTTACCAACAGCTGGTGCAACTGCTGCATGTCGGATCCAGAACACAGCAAGCATTCAAGTTATGAAATAGACAGTGTTTACTCACACTTGTAGTTTACCCTACAATGGCCTACCTCTGCGCCTGACCCCTAACATAAACACAACATGGCTCCTTTCCCCAGCGGCCCAGAGGGGCGCAGGTGGTCCACATGGACACCTCTATATAGGCTCTGACCTGGGTTCAAAGGTTAGACCCCTCAAATGATGCCCTTCCTTGCCGCCCATAATTGCCCTGTTTATTTTTAGTCCACACTGGGCCGTGTTGAGCTATTAAAAGAAACACGAACATGAGGCCGTCTGCTAATTACTGTTGGGCCAGCAGACCCTCACTTTCCCTGATTGCTACCATATGCTAGCCCACTCAGAGAGGAGAGTCTCATCTGTCACCTTCACTGTCTCTCAGTGGTTCTGCTGTTTATGTTGCACTGCAGGATGGCACTTTGCTGCAAGTGTGTGTTGATAGAAGCTTCTGCTTGATTGAAAGCGCAAAAATTTTATGGAAAAATGTTGCAGGGTTCCTGCAGATCCTTAAAAAGTCTTAAAATGCATTGAATTCGTTAATCTAAAAACAAGGTCCTAGTTGTTATTAAAAAGTCTTAAATCAATCTTTCAGAAGTCTTAAAAATTTTTGGGACACGAAAAGTAGGATTTTTTTTTTTCTGATGATGCATTGTAAAATCTCAACATAAGATGTAACGTCTATTTTTTGTGAAATAATTCTTCTTAAATTCATCATGATAAGAACTGGTAGTGGAATCTCACATAAAGAGTGAAAAACATAAAATCGCTGAGAAAACCAGACAGAAAATGCCGTATATTCCGACTGATCGGTAAACCAAATGCATTATTATCATTTCTCATTGACTTCTATGAGTTCTACACGAAAATGTTTTTTTTTTTTCAACACCTGGTATAATGTTAAAAAAATAATGTCTTCTGCAAGTAAAAAGTCTTAAAAAGTCTTAAATCTCGCTTGCCTCGAGCTGTAGGAACCCTGTTTAAACTAGATAATTATTTAATAATATATGCTAGAAAGCCATTATCTCTATGATGAATATGTCTTCTGGAAGTGATTCTGATTTCTATCAGTGTCCTTCAGTTCCCTTCAGTCATGCCGGAGATGCTTACAAGAAGACAAGTCGTTTCACAGGATACACAAGATGACAACAGATAGTTATCACAGAGCCATTGCTGGCAAGTATCAGTAAATCTGGTTTAAGCATTTAAGGAAGCAGTAAGTAATTGAGTCGATTTAGACCTATTTGTGGTCAGAGGGAGGTTGAAATAAAGCAGCAGAGGCAGCCATCTTGCTGGAGTTGTGAAGTTTACAAAGGTTTGATTGCAGTAGGAAGCTGGTTGTGTGGATTAGCGGATGGGCCTGGACAAAGAGAGTACACGTTTCTGTTTAGTCTTAGAGACTGTTAGAGGTGCGGCAGACATTTGATATGAAGATTAGAGATTTATTTTTGAACTTAAATAGACGGTAAAAAGTACGATTTTGTTATGCAAAATCTCAATTTCTGACAAACCAGGACTGTTTATTTGAATTAAAATTGATAATAATGTATGTTTTAGCTACTAATTTGCATTACTTTAACCACTGTAGAAATACTGGATATTGAACTGGCATGAGTGCAACACTTTCTCCAATGTGTATGTGTTGTAAAAGGTCCTTTATCTTCCTGGAAAACCTGCTTTACAACAAACCAGCTCTTTCATTTCAACATTTTCTGATTTGTAGCTACTTGTTTCCTGGTGCTCTCTTGTCCCTCAATGCCAGCTTATGTTGCCTGGCGGTAACGTGTGTCAGCGGTGAAGCTGGATCTGTCATGAAGGTGTCTGGATAATGTCAGACAGCGCAGGCCCACCCGTCTTGCGCCGCTCTGATGGATTGGGTTTCCGCCGCACCTAGATGCACACAAACCTGCAACTTCCTGCAGAAATGAATCACTGAGCTGGGGTGGGGGGGTAGATATTCACTGGAGAGCAATGCATTATACTACTTAGACCTGTTAGGCAGCTATGATGTGATGTTATGTTTCTTGAACAAATAAATGACTCTGGAAATGTCAAAGCGAACCCAAAGACAGACCTGTTCATGGTCAATATCCAAAAGAAAAGCTTTAACGTGAGGATAACTCGGATCTGGCAAGTATAGGAAATATTGATCATGACTGGCAATTCATTAACACTGTGGAGATGCTAATTTGTTTGGCCAGTAATTATAGTACATTTGTACTTATTTATTGTATAAAAGTGCTGGCTGGCAGGTTGTTAAATTACTAATCTGTTTTGCTGATTGTGAAATCTTGGCTACAGTTTAGCAATACATACACTGTAAAATATGACAAATTAATCTGACCTAAAATAATCTTGGAAACCAATTGCCTTGAAAAGGATGAGTAAAAAAAAAAAAAAAAAAAAATCACTTACATCTAATTGTTAAGATTACTCAAAATTTAGTTGTATTTACTTAATTTTGGGAAGTTGTTAACTTAAAAATGTCAAATGAAATAACTTTTTTATAAGTATTAGCAACCAAGTAGTAAACCAAGTTAGTCTAACTAAGAGGATTTTTGCAGATGCAGTTAGGAGATCTGCAAGTTCTGTTTTGTTAACATGTTCAGGAATGCACAAATATGATTACCCACATTGCAACCAGCAGAACACATATATAAATGACTTAATAAAGGTGCTGGGACTTAGAAAGGTTGATTTAATTAATTAATTTTAAAATTGCAACAACCTCACAAAATTAAGCACATATGATGAAATTTTAAGTAAACTTAACAATTACATAGAACATAAACATCAATTATTAATAATGATTATTGACATTTTTCAAGGAAATCCTAGATTTTTTAAAGTAAAATCAACTTGTCAGATTTTACAGTGTAGGATGTGAATACTTGGATTAACACAAGATGTTATCGACACACCAGAAACGTGCTCTAGTGTGAGTAATACTGTCTTATTCTGCTTTTCTACACAATGAATAAGGGACAGCAAAAGTTAGTTGTAACAAAAAAGGTTTTTTAAAAAATGTAGAAATTATTTACATAAATGATAATTTACACCCAAATCTCCATCATACAGACCAAAGCAACACATGAAAATCAGTGACAGTAAGTGAAATTTACCCCTTAGATTAACACTGAAGTGGTTAAAACTTGCCAATAGCCTTTAACATGCCAAAGTCGACAAATGTTTCTGAATATTTGCACTTACATGTGCAAGTATTATGTTTATATGCCTTGTCCATGATTACCTGTTAACTGACAGTTTAAGATTGGTGCTAGATAGGAAGCTTTAGGCTAGTTATTACCCTTTTACACCTCTGTTAATCCCCAGGCACTGTCACCACCCAACTACCAGTCAGCTTCTCAGAAACAAAGAAATGTTTCTGTCTTTCATTTAAAGATCCTACATCCTCTGTTATATGTGTGCAGGTAAATACTGTTTGAGAGATGTAGGATCTTTAAATTTAAAGGTTTGTCACACTGAGTTGAGAAAAAAAATGTGTTGAAGCCGATCCCAATTAGATCTAATAGGACATGAGGAAAATGTTATATAGAGGAACTAAAGAGCAATGATTTGATAACTGATGATCCTGTTGTGGCAACATCTGGCAACACTTTGTAATAATGGCTGCTAACCCGGGTTATCAGGCCTGCACGATGTGGATTACTCTTTTATCTTGGCGTTGGAATCTCAAACTTTCTGCTTTGCAAAAGCTTTAATTGTGGAAAACTCTAAGATTTTTCTGTTTGGTTTATTCTGCCGGGGTAACACCCAGCTGTTGCAGGGATACAGCATTAATATCTGGAAAACGTCAGGAGCTTTTCTTGCCACTATTGCTGTTGTTTGTCTTCCCCCTCTGTGTAACATGGTGTGACTTTTTATGGTTGAGGTAATACGTAAATGTGCTGTGCAGATGTACAGTAGATTTCATCACACCAGCATTTGCTGTTTGTGTTAAGACGTTTTGCTTTGGCATGCATCTTTTCTCTGGACATTAATTTGTTAATTTTAACAATATGTTAATACTGTATGATCATAGACTTGAGGTAACAAAACCTTTTGTAATTTATTGTCAATTAAACAAGCATCTTATTTGAAGAATTTTGCAGTAATATACTGTACTTATTAAAGTATATCTGATGTGATTAAGACGTATTAAATACATCAAAGTAACAGAGTCTACTGCCATGCTGGCAGCGCTGTGAACTTATATCTTGGTAAAAATGGTGTAATTGCAACATGATTTCAATAGCTTTCCCTGATTGTATTTTATGAACATTTTAAAGTTTCACATTAGAAAAGTAACTGAATTTGAGGAACTGAATTCATTAAAAACGTCAATTGTACAAAATAGTTTTTACACAAATACGTTTTTACGCTTGCTTGAGGTAGTTATTGCCTTTGTCAAAAAAGAGTCAATGCGCTAAACAGGATTGGGAAATGCCTTTGCTGAATAAGTTCTGATTAAGCAATCATTGATCTTACATGACTGATCAGCTGTTTCTCTGTCAGCGTGTATTCACTCACGTGGTCATCATTGCATTAATTTGTCTTTGTCTCTGGACCAGGCTGCCAGGAAGTGCGCTGAACATTAAAGCCATTTTCACAGAGGCCCAACAGTGAAATAACAACTTCCAGATCTGTCACATGAAGCCATTGGGCCCAAAAGACATATTCTTTTTTACTTATTGTTAAAGAAACATCTTTATATCAACAGATACATTTTTTGGACAGGGTCCTGCCTTGAATGCTGTATCTAGTTGTCTTTATACATCCATGCTCCGAAGAGCATGAAACTGACATAAAAGAACTATTAAAACTTGCCGAATTTAAACAAATCCTTTAAAACATCTCTTGTATATGGGTTAAATGGCCAAGGTGACTTGTTTTGTTTCCAGTTCGTAACCTGTACTTCTTCTTCGTTAGCCAGATTACAGCTTTATGTTAAGTGTAGCCTATAATGCCAACTTTTGACAATAATACTTTTTTTGTAGCCTAGTTTATTTCAGACCAATTGATGTAAGCTTCTGGTTGGCATTTCTTTTAAGCAACATTTCAAAAGTTTCCTTAAAATTAGTTTCACAGTTGAATGAAAACATATCTATTGACAATGCTGACATGCTAATGTGTAGCAGGTATAACATTTACCATTTTTACTATCTTAGTTTAGAATTTTGTAGCATGATAACATTTGCTTATTAGTACAAAACCCAAAATACAGCTGAGACCGATGGGGATGCTGTTCATTTTTCGGGTATTTTGTAATAAACAAAAGTGTTGGACAGTGTTGGGAATCAGCAAGGGGTTATAAATATCTGTAGCAAACTTTATGGCAATCCATACAATACTAGACAAGACAAGACGTTTCACAAAAATCTAAAACATGTTAGTCTGCTGGTGGCGCCGAAGTAAAAGTCAGAGGACCGCAGAATAAATTGCATACATCCTTCAGTGACCATAAATGCGTGTGCAACATTTCCTGGCCACCCTTCCTGTATTTCTGTCTGACTCAGTGGACTGATCGATCATCACTGCCATCTCTCGGGCCACACTGCCAGCATGCCTAAAAAAATACTTGGTTTATGCAAATAGCATACTCCAAAAAAGTGCACATCTAGTATGTCTTTTTTAGTATTAATTTTCATATACAACATACAGACTCTCGAGGCTGTGGTTATGCCGTCATGCCTGTGTAACCAGTGGGAGTTCCTGGGCCACTGTTGCCACCCAGACAGCTGCTGTAGAGCAACAGACCACCTGATGAGCTCCTCAGTGTGATGAACACACCTGATGGCGCTCCCTGTGGCTCTGTTCTCTTGGGAGCGTCGCAGACGGCTGGAAAGTCGGTTTCGGGCAACCATCCAACAATAACACGGAAGTCAACGGAAACCAAGTTTGAAAGCAAAGCTCATAAAATCACCAATCGCACTTTTATGTTTGCTAACAGTCTGCTGCCACTGAGGAGGAGCCCCTTTAATGAGGCTGGGCTCAGTTATTCATAATGGAAGGCTCAGTAATAGAAAACTGCTGTGAATTGGTTTCACATTTTTGAATAATAGCCAAACCAGCAAAGCATAAAAACCTACAAGGTTGTTGCAATACAGCATGAAATTCAAGACCTGAGTGTTCCAAACCCAGTGCCTGGGCCTGCTCCAGAAAACCTCTCCAACTGGGATCAGCAGCTCACTCCATGGGACACTCCCAGTTCCTCTACCACCTTCTAATCTTCCTGAGAAACCAAGGTGGGACTCTTGGGTGAAAAGGTCACTGTCCCCAAGCATTCCTAGCTTGGCAGGGGGGCAAACTTTGGTTAAAATGGAGGGTATGCAGGGACATTGTATGTCCAGGGGAGGTAACTTAGTTGGGTTTGGCCCTTCGGCTTTTGTTGATGTTTTTTGTTGTCATTGTTGGTGCGACTTAATACGGCATTCCTCCTGGCTCTGCGGTGAGTGGAGTAAGGTAGCAGTAAGGGGGAAAGACGACAAAACAGACAGGTTTTTAAATCTTATGGTAAACAATAGAAGGTGACCCCCCCGCCCCCCCGAGCCATTTTGGGCCCTCGTGGCCTTCAGTGCCTTGGGCAGAAAACTGCATGACAATAAAACTAAATAGGCAGAAAAAACGTGAGCGACCTGAGGAAAGTCACCTGAGAAAAAGATTTAAATCAATACAGGGATAGATGCTTACATTTTAAAGCACTGGCCACATGGGCCACCAAGCCCCTAAAATTGGTGGCCAAAGTACATTTTTGGTGGCCCAAATGTAAACCTTCATAAAAAAATAGTCAACAGAAGAGGCAGTTAAACGCAGCTTAATACAGAATTCCTTAACTGTGATACTTTAATAAATAAGATATTAAAACATCAAAATCTTTGTCAACATATGGTATATTCTCTTATATTCTCACATTTTGTGTTTCTTTACTTTATTATCATCTATAGTTGATACCGGCATAATAAAAGTACTATTGTAATTAGGGCTGCACACTTATATCAATATTGAAATGGCGATATGGCCATATGCAATATTCAAAGAGCTGCAGTTTTTTTAGTTACAGGTGAAATGTGTCACAACATTGCAAAGCTTTGTGGTACTCCAGAGATACCCCAGACTATAAACATATTCTAGATGTAAGAGAACATGCTTGCCTTGTGCAGCCCCCAGCAAAATCCAAATTCATATCACAATTGGAATATCTGTTAAAATAATGGCATTAGGATTTTGTATGTTATGCATTTGTTTTTTTTTGCATATCATACAAAAAATGTTATGGTTCTTAAATGTTGCAATAAATGATTATGTTTATTTATCTAGCCCTATTAACAAAAGTTGCTCTAAAAGATACAGGATTGATAATAATATTCCAGATTATTTCTGAGTTAACTCAGAGTTAACTGTATCATATTGATTTGTATTTAGTTTATCCAAAGCACTTTTTACGATATACCTTGCAAAAGGTACTTACACATTTTCATAGTACACGTATATTAGCAGTTTACTTCAGTACAAAATGGAGTAAATATATGTTGTTACTAGCTTTCATCTCTGACAGAAATTTGAGCTTGGAGTTACACTTTACATCAGTGTTCATATTTTACCAAAGAACTTTTAACTATACTCAATAGAAAAACTTCAGTAACATTAATTTTATTTGATGTAAACTTGTTGTGTTGTCACATTTAAATGCAGTTCTCTGTTTAACGCTGCTTGTTCCTGTGATTAGAGACTTAGTCCCAAACACATTTGCTATTGTCACCAGAACGCTAAGACGCCGTTAATCTTGAGTTCTGGCTACCTGGTCGACGACTGTTCGCTGTTTTTGTAGATTGTGAACTAAAAGGAGCAAATGAATCAGGATGTTTGTTAAACATAGAATTGGGGAAATATGGGAAATTTTACTGTTATTTTTTAAATGTATATAACCTTTATTTAGACAGGTGATCTCACTGAGACATGCAGAATTATTCTGAAAAGAGAAGTGATAAAACTTAAAGGCCAGTAGAGGGCCAGGAGATACAGGAGATAGCTGGTGGCCACAGAATTACTTTTTGTGGCCGTGGGTCATTGGGCAATGATTAATGTCAACCCTGACACAACTAAATACATAATTGAGATTCCAAATCAGTTCCTCACTGTATTTACCTGCATAATTCATGAGACCCTGTGCAGCTGATTTTTATTGTGATAAAAACTTCCAGTGATTAGTATGCATTATCACCTTAAATGCACACTTCCCATATTTCAGTTTATGTGCTCCTCTTGAAGGCTTGGTTTGTCAAAATCAAAACAAAAATTCATCAGTTTGCCTGAAGTGACTTTGCCAGAGCTAATGGGGTCAACCTCTGGCCAACTAAAGCTTCTCCTATCTTCCTTGTTTTTCTATTTTCGAACTCTTGACGCAGTCTCCCAGGGCAGATCACCTCAGACAGCTTTCCCATCGTTACAGGCCTGCCTCACTCCTTCTGGGCTGCTCTTAAAACAGATTACAGGTAAATGGGTTGTTTTACCCCGGAGCCTTCTGTCACTGAAATATGGATGTGTTTGAAGTGCTGGCTCCTACGCAGTCAACGAAGAGGTTACATGTTTGGGTATGAGCAGGATCAGTCATTCTGCTGGCGTTATCACTAACAGTTCTTCATGTCTGCTAAAGCTCGGCTGAATTCCTCAGCCCTAGATTACTATCCTCAGGTCATTGCTTGCTCTCTCACTGCCTTTCTTTAAAAAGGCTCTCTGTGCAGTGTGGCCACAAACAAATATGCTAGTGGTGGAATAGATGCATGGCTCTGGCTGGTTTTGTGGTTATGAATTAGGTAAGCTTTCATAAGCAAAAGAGAAACAGTGCACTTACTCAGCTGCCCGCCCACCACAAGGCATATTTGTCTACACATGCAGATTTTAAGAAGTAGCTGTTATCTGAAGTTCCACACTGATAGACTTTCCTTTCTGCCTCATTCGAACAGGAGACCTGCCAAAGCTCCATCCATCAGATAACCATTTTAGATTTTTTTGGGTCAGGCACATAAGAGGAACATTTTGCCCGGGGCATTTCTATGCAGTTGCCAGGCAGAGGTTTTTCAAGGCTGGCCCAGGGGAGCAGATTATGACTAATGAGGTCCAAGTTAACGTGACCAAGAGAAGGCAGCTGGCGAGCAACAGACCCCTGTTTAAACCTTTATCGTGAGATCTCTCCTCGAGCAGACTGAGGGACAAACCCACAGGAAGTGCATCATAACCCGACGCCGGTCACGTCCACCACAAATGAGCTACAGTGACTTATAAGGAGATCTAAGAGAGGACGTGACATTTTGGTTAGCACTGACTCACTTATTTAAAGGGGATCTATTCTGCTTATTCTCAGGTTCATACTTGTATTTGGGGTTTCTACTAGAACATATTAACATGCTTCAGTGATCAAAAACACTTAATTTTCCTCATACTGTCGGTTGCACATTTCATAAGCAGCATATCATCATTGCTAAAGTGATGTAGTATAAGCTGATTTTGTCATTGGGAGATGGAGGGGATAGTGGATGAACCTGTTCGAGACCACCACCAACAACACCTGTTGTTCTTTCTGTTAACCTTCGCAGCATTTTACTGGTGTTTGTGCCACTGAACCTGGGTGTTTTTCACCGACCCACTGCAGCCCTTCCCAGCTGCATCTGAGCCACCAAGTCTTGGTATTTCAACCAACCATCGCTTCTTTTCCAGCGGCTTTTGTGCCACCAATTATACAATAAGATACGATATGATATGATGTGATACGAAACGATATGATGTGATACGAAACGATATGATGTGATACGAAACGATATGATGTGATACGAAACGATACGATACGGTACGATAACAATAACGATAAAGATTATGATACAATACAACATTATTGTATTCTGTTGACACTGAAATTATTGTTTGTTGGGCAGCTCAAGAAGTTCATACACAAATTAGACAAACAATTATACAAATAGCATATACTCATGAAAAACACACCAAAAAGCCAAAACATTATATTTTCTGAAACATTACCAATTGGGTTTTGTGCCTAAACCTCACCACACCTTTACTACAGCTTTGTTGAGAAACATTAAGTGCCATTGTATCCACTACAAAATAATGCATGAAGTCCAGTCTGCTTTGATTGGTCAGTGCTTCTGGTTCCTCTGTATCTCAGCTTCTCCAAACCCTCATTGCAGCCAAGGGAATATAACGTGACCACTTCTGCCATGAAAAATCACCAATAAAAGCTCAACCAGAATAGAAAACCATAACCAAATCTGTCCTAGGCTGACGTCAGCATGTCTCGAAAGTAGAAAAAAGATGAGAAACGAGAATTCAAAACTGTGTGAAGCCTGATGTTTTTGCTCACAGTAATTACTTTTACATATGTTTACCTCTTTATTTGACACTTTGGCCACATTTTATACCAAAAATCAGGTATAAGCATAACAGGTATATATTATTATTTCTCATAGTTATGTTTTCAGTGGTATTTCTCACCGTGTGCCCGCAACTTTAAGGTGCTATATGTGATTATGGCAGATGGCATTGTGGTTTCATTTACGTCATCTAATGAGGTTACACACAGTATATGCAGAACATCTGTTGACTGGTCCCCGTGTCCCCAGCTTTGTTGTGGTGCTCATGTTTTTACAAGACCCTACATTATTCACGCAGGATAATTTAATCAGTCATGATGCTTTATGTTCAAAAACATTCACTTTTTTTTTTTTTTTTTTTCTTTTTTACTTTTGTTAATTTAAAAAAAGATAGATAAGAAAAATCATTGCAAAAAAAAGGTTTTTAATTTTAAAAAATCTGCATTTTCTGTGTAATACATAGACCAGCTGATTGCCTGAGTATTTCCAGTGTGAGGTCCCATGCGAGCACTTTTGTTTTCCCCTCCTGCTGCTTTATTGAAGCCCCTGTTGTCATAGCTGACAAACAGAAATAAGTAATCAGTAATTGTTTTGTGGTTCTGGGGCCCCGGAATCAATTATTATGTCTCCCTAGCAATAATGTCTTTGGTTGATTTAAACACAAGTTCCCTCTTGGCAAGTCATCAGGGCTAATTGAGACCTGGGGAGCTCCACTGCAGGACAATTGTCAAATGTGCTGTGGTGCAGCACAGTCCCTGTTGAATGTTTTATCAATGAGGAAGCTAATATTAATATCATTGCTAAAGCTGTGATCATGCAGGACCATCTAAAACAAGTCTCTAGCACCATAATTATTGAACAATTTTTTTTTCACTTGGTTTGAGCAAGATTCATTTAAAACTCCGAACTAAAGTTACCTGATTCCCTCCTTTGTAGCACAGGACAGTCATTCACTGTGCCAAGGTGAGAGCAGCAGGTGTGGGAATAATCTGGGACCAACCCAGTTAGCCAGGGCCCCTATTCACACTCCACCCTAAGCTGCCATCCATTGTGTCCCAGTGGCTGAAGAGGAGCAAAGGAACAGGACAATTATGACATTATGGCTTGGTGGCTGAGCAGCAAGTCCCAGCTGGTGAGAAACAGAAGGGGGAAATGGGCAACCAGACAGCGACAGTTCCCACAGGAAAGCAATCCACCACATAGAGAGAGACTATGTTGTGGCTTCAGCAGGAGGTGTCTGTGACTCCGTAGGGAGGAGTAATGATTTGATCCAGCAGTGATTAGATTTGATTCCAGGTCTCTGAGCAATAATTTATGATATGATTCAGTTGATTTTTTTTTTTCAAAACATAAATGTAAATTGTATAGCAATATATCAGGCAGAAAACATACATGGTACAGGGGGATCTTTTTTTATTTTTATTTTTTATTTATTTATTCACATATAACAAAGACAGTACACAGAACAAACAACATGAAGTAGATAGTAGATAGTATTCACATACTTTAATTTTTTAATGTCCATATTCAACAGTAATAAATACATCCTTAATGGTGTTATAACTTTCCCAAATATATCTACTAGATTATAACCCATACTTAACCACTCATAGTCTAATGAAAAGAGCACAAGAAATACACATAAATGTATAGTAAAACAGTCATAGTAATACCATTGAAGGGATCTTACTTTATATACATTATAGTAGCAGTGGGGAATTGTAGGCACTTCACAATTTGATTTCAATATAGACAATGCAATTTTAAAACAAGTATTGATTTTTTTTCTTGTATTTTTTTATTCATAACAAATATATAAAAGGTCATTCAAACACTGCAGCAAAGAATAAAAATGTCAAGGACAACACAATAGTGTTAAATAAAGAACATATTTCCATTGTGCTCTTAAAAAAAGTGACGTAGTAACAAATGGAAAAGATACTCAAAAAGTATAGCTTAGAGCATTAACACAACATACATTGCCCCTTATATATACCATTATAGGTTATATCCAACTCACTGACTCTATGATATGATGCTGCATTTGTTGGAATTTATCCAAGTAAATCAACTTTTACATATTGACAAGGCAGAAGTGGAAGTAAAAGAAATGCTACTGTGCAGAAGCAAGTTAGTTGATTCTTGACATGTGAGCCAGTCAGAAATTGTGTCATGTGTGGAAAGGGTAAATTCAGCTGAAAGGTTTGACTTTTGTCAACTGAAATGAAACAAGTGAGTGACATGACAAGTCAAAACAAATGGATTGGCCTGCCTGGATGTGTGCTTAGTCTATGGTAGCACTTGAAAATAAACACCATAATGTGACTTTGATGGATTTCTGTTTCAATTAGTCTCAACTTTTCATATTGACAGAGCACTAAACACAGCTTATGCTGAACGTAGTGTCATAAGTTCTGCAGATATTTGTCATAAACCAAATACAGCAGATTCCACAACAAACATCCAATTGTTTGAGACATTTGCAAAATGCAAATGTCAAGCTCAAAGTGGTGTTCGAGATAAAATCAGAGGATCACCAAAGTTAGTAGGATTCATCCTCTGAGGAACATGAATGTCTGTACACATTTTTGTATTTGCACTCAGTATTTGTTGAGATATTTTTAGGGCTGTACCCAACTCAGAATTATGCCAGTCAAATCAGATTAGGCTGGTCAATTCGAATATTCGCGATTTGTTTTGTTTTTCATGCAAAGTTTCAATGTTTGAATGGGTCCTAGTGGGGTTTTCAGCGTGACGGCAGTATTTACGTCATAAAATAAACAAGCCAACAGCACTAATGACAGATCACAAATGCCCGACATAGTTTTTTTGCTGACACCAGATATCCACCAAAGCCTGACTCTATTGTGCTGACTTTCTGTGAGGTGTAAATTCACCACTTCTTTATTTTATGATGCAGTCTTTCTCTACCTCTGTGCTGCTGCCTGCATGTCTGCAGCTGCGAAGAGTAACTTTGGCGTGACAGTTAAGAGCACTTACTCTGCAGCAAAATCTGGGGACCAAAATGGCCCCAGAAGTACATTGCACGGAAAAAAAAAACAACTGCTCTACTTGAAGCAAATTCAGTCAACTCAGGGTCTCCAGCTGATGATTTGAGTCTCAGACTTTCAAGGAGCAGCCTTAGATTTTTTATTTTGGATCAAAGAGGTGGAAAACCAAAAGACAGAGTTCTTTCTGTCTTTAGCTGCCTGTTAAGAATGACCTTTTTTAAAGAGTCATTATACTTTGTGCCAGTTTCTCTGTAAGACAACTGCTAATTCTTCAGTTTTTTTTTATCTTTAATGGTATTTTTTCCATTGACCAGAGTATCTGGATACCTTGCAGTAGTGTTGATTGAATATTATCATATAGTTTAAGACTGAATGTATACAGTGCTGTAAAACGTTATTTATTTTAATTTAAGATGTGACATCTGTTCCTCCACCATCTAAGCAGCATTCCTGTTTAGTTCCACTCGGTCCAGGTGTTTGTTTCTCTCACGTCATTGCCTCATCCTCTAAACCTGACCACTTTGACATCAAAGCGGAGGTGTGTTGTTCCCTCTCCACGCTGAGGAGAATGTCATGGGAGAATGACCCTGAGAGAGGCTGGTGCAGCCTCAGGACGATGTGGAGCCACCTGAGAGGAGCGGTCAGTGCATTCCTCTGTGTGTCTGTGCTGTGAAGGCTGAGTGGCCTGATGCTTGGACAATCACATGTCTGAGAGAGAACTTGTTTGACCGTCACTTCTGAGCTATAGACCTCAACTGGGTGTGTCACACTGAAGTAAGCAGCCGGTGGCATGCCATAATACCAAAATTGTTGTCTTAAGTCAACTAGTGACAAGTTAGACAATTTGGGAAACACGACTGTTCACTCTCTTGTCAAGATTTAGATGAGAAGATTGGGTTTCATGCAATGACATTCTCTTAAATGTCTCAAATATTTTCTCTTGATTTTAATTTTTTGCATCCAAATCTACTCTTGACCCAGGTGTGCTCAATGATGAATCTCACTTGATCATAAACTGAAGGATCATGACCATTCGTTTATTGTTATTATAGGTAACGCCCCCTAAACACTGTAAAGGTGTTGTGCTGTGTGCCAATACTCCGGCACATGCCCACGGTTTGTAGAGATGCTGCCAAAAAAAGGCTGAAATCGACATACTGTAGATTGATTTAACAGTACATCAATTTCACTAAACTGTAAAGATAACTTTCTAGAGTGTCAGTGCTGGTGTTACAGAAAGATCAAAGACCCAGCGATTGAGAAACATTTATGATGCTGTAATGCTGCCCATTTACCGGAAGAAAATGTTGGTATTATACATTTCTGCAAACCCCGAATGCATTAAATGTGCATGTTTCATTCTTATCATGTCAGCGGCTCTAAAGTCGTCGTATATGAGCTGACTTTGTCATAAAGAGTTGGAAGAGTTTGTGGATGGCGAGACACCTGCTAATCTGCAGGCCACTATTCAAGACCATCAAACAACAAAGTCAGTTGTCATTTAATGAGTCATTGCTGTGTTTCCAGCTGCTTTTCAAGCACCAAATTGGGTGTTTTGTGGTGACCAATTGCTCTTTTTCCCCAGCTGGAATAGTGGTACAAAAAGCTGCTGTTTTTACCAAAACATCACTACTTTACTAGAGGGGATTGTGCCCCCAAAACTAAGTATTACAAGTCAAAACATGGTCTTATCCTCACTATAATCAAGTGGTTTTTGTGCCTAAACCTGACCACACATTAACCACAGCGTAGTTTAACTGTAATGTTTCAATGTATCCGCTACAAAATAACATGCAAATGTAACAAATCTGTGGTGCAGAGGTGTACAACGCCAACATTTTTTCTGGTGCTGGAGCTGGAAAACGCAGTGGCAGCAGTGGGCCAAAGCATTCAAGAGCAATGTGTAAACCATTTGGAAGCTGAAAACATGTAATATCATCAAGGGTTTTATAGTCTTAGCAAGTCACTAGGCATATTTCTCAAAATGTCTTTCTCCTCCTCCTTTAAAGCTTTTGTTGCATCTTAAGTGAGAATGCTACAGGTTCTGTTATAGCATACTGTACTGCTTACTTTTTAAAGAAACAGTGTTGCTACAGTGACAACTCTTGCTCAGACGTTTATTATCTCCACCAGAATTAGGGATGTGTATGTGTGTGTTTATGTCGGTCCACACCTAATCTTTGAAACTACCGGATCAATAGCCTAAAATTTTGTTTTGCACATTGACAGTGTGCTCAGTGACCTCTCATGGTTGTGGTGATTAATAATTTTTGAAAAACCTGTTTTTTTCTACTATTTTATATCATTAATGACTGCTGACTCCTCACTCACTCACTCTTAACCGATTGGTAGAGGCCTCAAGTTTTACAGAAATCAGCTTGGCTAAAACCAACAAGCCTTACTATCTGTTACAGGTCAATTTTGGCTTTCACTGTGGCTCCAAAATCATCATCCATGAAAATTTGGTCTCATTTTGAACCAGAGCACCTGCAGACTAATTCCATGTCCAATATGTTAATGATCCACACATGTTAGGCGGTTATTTTCAACACCATCTTGACTGTAAGGGAGCCGCAAAGGACAATTCCACCTGTTGTAGCAGCATCATGTTCCAACTGCTGTGGATATCACACACTTTTGTTCCGCCTGCTGAACAGCATCATTACACACCTCACTTGCCTGATTTTGTAGACCTGCAGATTATTCTTATTTGATCATTTTTCCATCATATTTGTGCTTCTACCAAAGTGAGTAAAGACTATGAAGGCATTTATGGGCGCAGCATCTGAGTCCAAGACAAGTTTCACTACGGGGACAATAAAATATATATTGTATCATATCGTATCATAAGTCTGCACTTGACCTGAGGGCGCTGTTTTAGTCTGAATCAGAATTTTAATCTGAATTCAGTCTAATCTGAATTCAGTCTAATCTGAATCGAGTTAGCTTCAGTGGATGATACTATCAGATGCATTTAAACTACAGTCATCTTTTACTTCCACAAACATCACATCACTACATTACCTCTTGCAGATTTTTAATCATCAAATAGAGGGACCCAACTCTACATTTTTAACAGCAAAATCTTTAATCAGCGAGAGAGAAGGTTTGCTGATGTTGACAATGAAAATTTTTGGATGGATTTACTTTTAACAAAATCAACAAATGTTGGCCAAACTGACGTTTATATGCCAAGTTGATAAAAGCTGTTGTTCTTAATGTTGATTGCAAGAACAAACCTTCCATGTAAATGTATATATCAGGACAGTCACTCCAAGACCTTTCTTTAAGGGTCAGTGTGTCTGCCCTCTGCTCTGTCCGGTTGCATACCTGAACTGACGCTGTAAGTAATAAAGTAGGACCTCCTTTGATCTGATGTCCCACCCAGGGGCTTCTCCCTCTGAGCAGACAATACTCTAATTCATTACTGGACCTGCCTCTTCAAAGCTCAGCCACTCTTCACCGGGAAACTCTAAACTTAGGCCCCAGACAGGCCCTTTTAAACACCCACTCACCCCCTGGGCACTGAGGCGGTGGCTGGATGAGTCCACATAAGTCACGGTAGCCTGCACACATCCCCTCCTTAGCCCCGCAGCACCACACCTATCCCCCTCAGGTGACAGGTGGATTATTGGGCATTGGTATTTCTGCATTCTCCTGCCCAGTTACAAGCACGCCCGTTGACCGCGGGAAAACGTCACGAGAGCTGCAGAGATTCTCTGCAAAAAAAAGACTGTACCCCAGTTTTTTGCATTATGAAAAAGATAAAACATTTATGAGATAACTTGAACAAAAAAATCAAAGTAAACTGGAGCATCCCTTGTCCTTTCATCACGTGTAGTCAAAGCATGACTTTACACTGTGATTTGTTTGTTGTTGCAGTGTAATCCCTTGTTATGACCTCAAATGGGCTGAATGGCTTGTTGAGTACTCAAGAGACCTTTGAGCCACTTGACTTACACAGTCGGAGTTTGACTTGTTTAGCTTTGGGGATCTGTTGATCTGCTGTTCTGTAACATTTCAGTTTTCCCATGATTTGTGTGTCAGTGCTGACATTGATATTGAGAAAGTGGGTGTTATTATGAAGCCCTTTAGGACTGTCAGGCCTTCACATATAAACACAGCTTGGCTTGTCTTAACACGTTTTGAAGTATTTAAGGTGTATTCAAAATACAGCGATAAATGCAGTGAAATGCCACACATCTTTATCGAAGTCATCACATGAATAGCCGTGTAAGGGATGTCAACAGTTAACTGTTAATCGGTTAACTGCAGAGAATAGTTTTGACTGGTTAGGCATGTTGGTCTAACTTTGTTACTCTTCAGTAACCTCTGCACTGCACACCAGCCATGTCCGACAGGAGCTAGTGGTTCTACTTATTTGGTAATGGCTGCTAGTAATCACCAAAACATTGTGCCCACCCTTTGGTGTCCCCCCAGGGTGTCCCAGTGATTAAGCAGTTCAATTTTTAGCTGCAAACCTCCTTTAGCCTTGTTTACTATGTTAGCACCACACCATGCTGACACCGCCAACAGTGTTAACAGAGCTAACGGTGATAACATAGTTAACAATGCTAAAGGGGTTGTGTGGCTCAAAATGAAATGACTTGGTCACAGAGGCTACCTTCAGGGAGACAGGTCAGCCTGTTCTCATTCCAAACTTGAATTATAGCACTTTTCTGTCGGTGCCTTTGGGGTAAATGTGCAACGTCATAAGCCGTCTTTCGCGTGTGCATGGAATGCTGCTGGACTTCGTCAGCTTAGAACACACCCGGACAGTCGCAGTGTTAATATACGCTGGTGGACAGCTGGATTCCACCTGCTGCTGAACCTGTCATGTACGTATGATACACAGCTGGACAGCGTCAGGTTGAAACACTGCGAGTAACCATGCAATATAAGGAGCGCGAGGGCGCCTATTGAGTGGGCATGAGGGGAGGTGGATTGGTCCCACAAACCGGGACTTAAATGCGAGAGTCCGGTGTTCACTTCATGTTGGAATGTGATGGGTTTTTTTCTGCACTTTGCCATGTGCCCTCTTCCCTTAAACCTAACCATCTGTGCCAGAATGTGTGTTTGTTGACATCCTGGTATTGGTTGCCATGTTCTGTTGTTGCCTAAACATAAGCACGTGCAGCGTCATCCCACCATCTGTATTTGTTGATATCTTGGTAGCAGCATCCAGAAGGTAATCATCAGATGCAGAAGGACACCTTACTTGTAACATGTAGACACAGAAGTCCACTTACAAAGCAGCAACATAATGATAACGAGTTGGGATAAGAACATGTTGAACAGGAAGGTGGCCACCATGTTTCCAAAGCAACGGCGTTGTGAGACATAATTGTGAATGCCGCCAGGTAGCGCCCACCCAAGCTATTCGCTAACAAGTGAAGACTGGACGGTGGGCGGTGGGCACTATGTTGCAACATGTTAACGTGGCTGTTTGTCAGCAGAGCCAACATAAAGTAAAATAAAAAGGCAAGACATTTACATCACATTCAATAAGATTTCACCTCCTCTGTGCTTTGAAATGCAGTCCTAAATGTTATAGTCAGTGGAACACTGGACTAAAAGGAAAGGCCTACTGTATTTCATGTCCTTTAGCTTTTTTTTTCCTCTTAAATTTATCAGTCAGTGACTGATTAATGGATGTTAAGCTATCAAAAGCAAAATTAACCAAACCTGACATCTTTAAGCTCTATGCTCTTACATAACTGGATATACAGAGCAGTTCCCCCCTTGGGTGGTAAGAAGCTGAAAACCTGCACATCTCATTTTTCCTCCTCTCTGTCTCTCTCTCTGACCCTGTTTACCCACTCCTTGCCAAGTCTGATGTCAGCCTGCTGCACACAGGGTCCCTGAGTGAGTGTACAGTTTCTGTTTTGACACCCGTTCCTAATTACACATGTAAATGATTGATCACCTGGACTTGGCAGGGGCAGCGGAGATGGAAGTCCTTGTTACATGATGGCTCTGCGATTATGTCCAAGTTCAGGACAGTTTCTGCTGCCGGGAACAGTGGAAACAGATACCTGCGATGGCCCGAGAGCCTGGAGATTAAGTTCTGAGCCCCCGCCATTTGGACCAAAGACGCTATCTATTAGCGGTCCTTGAGGAGCGAGTCGCACAGGTGCGGCTGGATATCTATGGCTCTTTGTTTGGTCTAATCCCACACAACTTAAACCAAGGCTCACTGCCTGCACCTTCAAACTGCCTCTGTGACACCTGAGGGGCCTGGCCGCTGAAAGCAGACTTTTGTGAAATGTGATTTGGCTAATTGATTTTGGAGTGGCCAGCCTAGAGTGCCTGAGGTAAGAAAGGCGCAGGAATGGAAGCCGATGGTGCTTCCTTTTATGCAAAGCAATACAGGCGGTGAAATGAACCTGCCATGCTAGAGTTTACTCCTCCCAGGTACAAAATGATGCTGAATACAAGATACAGACATCTTAGCTCAAATCGTTAAGAAAATAAACAGTGACCTGAAGCCAGAAACCGTGTAATGCTTTCACAGATGCGGTGAGAACTTTCCCTGTTCTGCCCGGCAACAGCTGCTGGTTCCTGTGTGCTTTGACTCAGGTATGGAGCCAATCTGAGGGCCAGGAGGGTTTTAACCCCAATCTTCTCTTCTCTCGTCTCGCAGCCTGGCACACATGGGCTGTGCAGCTGCACTTCCCATTGATCTACTGGGCTGCCTGGATGGCTGGCTGGAGGGAGATAGATTGGAGGGGAAATGGCTTAATTGTCCTCACTCTCACTGCTGGAATGCAAATAGCTCTCCACCACTGGCCTCTACTGTGAAGAGAGCCCCAATTTGAGAAACCAAGGTCCTATTTATTGTGGGGAAGAGTAGAAAAAGGAAATATTTGATAAAACACGTGGAATCACCTGTTTTCTGTCTTTTGGCAAGGCCTGGGCGATAAACGATAATCCTCTCAATATAATTTTACTTGATAGCAATATAATAAATGTTGGATAAGTCCTCCGTATAATATAATAATTATTATATAACAACCACCCATACGCCCACAAAGAGGGGCAGTAGTGCACCTTAAACACTAGCCAACATTAACCATAAGAGGTTGCAGTGGCCATGGAGGAGGAAGAAAAAGACGGCCAGGGAGGGGGACAAACCAGGCTCCCAGGAAAGCTGCTCCCTCTTACAGCAATTTTTTTTCCCGAGGCTACTTAAATCTTGTTAACATTTTTAGCCATATTGCCAAGCCCTACTTTTGGCTATGGTCATATCAGACAGGTGATTTTCAGGTTTTTAAATTTTATATTAATTGTTTCAGCTGTTATATTACCTGTTTTTCATTTTTTCCCTAAAGCTTCACAGAGTGCCCTAACCATTTATCAACCAGAGGTCAAACGGATAGACAGGTGAAGGGTCATGATTCACGTAGAGAAGGCGGGAGATGAAAGAGTTAAAACGCTGAGGCATATGTATCCTGTCTGACTTTGATATTCGCCTCAGGTAGCTCTTTCATTGCCACCAATCTTGGCCAGGAGCTGATGGGAAGCTGCTCCCTCTGAGAGCGGGCTTGCTCAGACTGAGACGGTCTCCTCGTCTTGACAGAGCGCTGGCATGACATGTCAGACATCCATGCAAATCTACAACAAATCCTCAAACGTGTTTCGCTTTTTACTTACTCTACTGATTTCATCAATTCAGTTTCACGTTTCTTTTTTATAACTATCAAAAGAAACTGGCGAGTGGGGCAAGAATGCAGTCGGGGAGGGAGGCAGGGAGGCAGGGAGGGCGTGTTTTTGGTGAGCTTCAAAGATGATATGAGTAAGTCTTGGAGGCTTTGATGTTTCTTGGCAGGCTTCAGACAGCAACTGACAATCTGATGATCTTGGAGCACAGGCCCTTTTTAAATCTCCGGCATGGCCTGGCCCCAGTCGTCTCGCCCTCCAGTGACAAACGCTTTAATATGACAAGGTTAAACACCTGAAGCACTGCAGCAAAATGGTCACAACGAAGTCGAGGTCAGGGGAGCAAAACTTCAAATGCTGGGCGGTTTAGTAGTTGCATGACTATTCACTTATTCATGCTTGTTTCACACAACGGGTCTGCAATTTGTTTTTAATTTTTTTGCTTATTTTCTCACATTAGGATACATTGTTAGTTATTATCTGTAATTGTTTTGTTTTATCTATATTTTTTTCTGATTTTGTGCAATAAATTTCAGTTTCTTTTGATACATCATTGTTTTTCATGTCTCCCATCTGCTGGTGGGTCATCACAATTAGAGTTTACATAACCTGATGATAAGTGTATAAAAGTGTATATATCAATATTGGTATCAGTTATTGACAAAATGAGTTGTTATATTGTCATATAACGGTAGATATATGATATAGATATCAGCAAAAAAAAAAAAAAAATCCAATATTGTGCATCCCTAGTTTCACATAAACAGGTTTAATTTACCTTTAATCACACTTGTAACAATTAGAGAGTAAGTATATAAAACAATGAGAAGTCCCAGGAAACAGTCTTTGAACTTATTTTTCTACTACTTATTTCCAGGAAACCTCAGACAATCCCTTATTCTGTTCAACACATTAGCACTGACAGTGCACTGACTGAGGAATTCTCACATGTAACATACTCTCACAGTGCATGATGTAAAAAAAATATATGATACCTACAATAGACACATATCTGAACATCAGTTTGCCAAGTTTTTCTCTGAGAGACGCTGTCATATGATAGGCAGCATGGTACAGGCTGGGTGCTGCAGGGCCATTGTGTCCTATTGTAGGTCACAATGGAACTTAACACTTGACAGAGCCAGGGCTTGTTGTCAGGAGCTGAACTTGATCCTGTCAAGTTGTTCCTATTGAAGAGCTCTAAAGAAAGGGCTTTGACCTCGCGGCTGTTTGCGCTCTATATCAGGCCAAATATTAATTCTCTATTCAAAGGAGATTCATGTGTAATAGAGGAGCTGCTGCAGGTATCTGCTGGAAACTTGTTTTGACACGTAGGTCACATGTTTCTAAAATTCTCATCCCTTTTGTTGCCAGATGAGAGGATTGAGTGCCCACTGTCACTTAACCTGGCAACCTTGCCCTGATGACCTGTCCTGCTGCCCAGACAGACGTCCCGTCCTCTGAGGCGCCCCATCACCTCTGGCATCTTCAAACTGACGCTTGCCTTGCACACTGTTGCCCTGCAGACCACAAAGGGGGGCTTCACATTACCCTGAGGGGCAGGTAACTTCAGATGGATAATCCCTGGACCAGGTAAACCGGTCTTTAACAAGACCTACTGTCTAAACTTGGCAACCCTGAGCTATGTGTCATTGTGTGTTGATTGGGTTTGCATGTGTGACTCCCCTGGGCAAATCATTGTCCGGTATGTTCAGTATTTCCACCACCGTCTGTCAGCTGCTATCAAGAGAGAGGGAAAACCAAAAGACTATAAACGTTCTTTTCTTGAATTAGCTTTTCCAAACCTAGAGGCCCTTTCTGGCTTTTTTTGGGTGGTATTCATGAATCTTTTTATTGTTTGAGAAAATTTATGGCCTGAAAACATTGTCTGTGCAGTCCTCATGCTTTATTTTCTCCACAAATGGCCTGAGTAGATGTCTCCTTTGAAATGCTTCTGGAATGTAACGTCAGATGCCTCCTCAGATGCTTGTAAACAGACAGTTAACAAACCCAGCAGCCCTGGCAGCTCATGATGCCACTCCTCCAGCTGTTTTGACCTCAAATGAACTCATAACGCCATTCCAGCTGCCAGGCCTGGCAGCATTCTCACACATGGGATAACCGTCTTTCTCTCTGTGCCACTCCTCAAGCCGCTGCCACCCTCTTGTCGCCCTCACTGATTCGTGCCAGCTTCCAAGCTTTTGTTTTTTCTGCCCACCTCCCCTTGGTACTGGGGGCAAGATTTACAGTGGAAAAATATAGTATATTTTTCCCCCCATGTTGAGGTGGTGAGTCTGGAATGTGTGTTTGGGCAAGATTTTTGTGAGGAGTGTGAAAAAACAACAGAGCTGTAAACACCAAGGGTAGACCCAGACTGGCTTCTTTGTTCCAGATGTGGAGCAGGCACACACTATTAGTGCAGCTCCAGCCAAAAGCACTGGGCTGGAACCCAACGCAGTGCCACTGCTGTCCCACGGCTTGTCCATCAGTATTTTGAACAACGGCATGTGCACTGTAAAATCTGGCAAGTTGGTTTTACTAATAAATAAATAAATAAGTAAATATATTTTTCATTTTTAATTGTATTATTTGTCACAGAGGGCAATTTGCGTCGCAACAAGTGAATAGAAACAGGCAAAACATAAAAACACAAATGATATGTGGACACATATGAAAACAGACATTAATCTGTGCACAGGGTGACTCGCAGTATGTACATTCAGCATAACTCCAGGGTATGTTATCATTTAGTGATAATTAAATATTACCACATCTCCTAATAACTTCTTTCCAATGTGGTATATGTCACCATCAACAGGCCATACTATTGGTAACTATTATAGCTATCTTAATTCATGTTTGCTTTATATCTAATTGTTAATTTTATTTAAAATTGAGTTATATTGCCTCGATTTTGTGGAGTTATTAAAAATGACAAATTCATTACTTGCAAAATCCTCCTCGTGATGATCAAGTTAAGTCAGACTAAGTTGGTTTCCAAAACTTTGAACATGTTGATTTCACTTGTCATTTTTTAATTTGCAACAACCTCGCAAAATTAAGTAAATGCAGCTCAATTTTGAGTAAACTTAACGATTAGATATAAAGTAAACATGAATACTTCCCTTTTTCAGGATTATTTTAAGTAAGATCAACTCGTCAGATTTTTACTGTGTGTGCCAGCGCCCACAGTCACAAATGGTAAATGCGCATCTGAGCCCCAATCAGACGTCTGAGGAAGGTTAGAAAAAAATGTCTCATATGGACATATGACCGCCGCTCTCTCCAAATGAAGCCGTTTAAATCAGATGCCCCGCGTGACACCGAGCTCAGGTTGCAGCAGAAAGGCTTATGTGCGTATTACGGTTAAAGGATTCCAGACGAGGCCTCGATATTCAACCAATCAATTAAAAGTTTAAGTCTAACAGTCAGCGGCAGTGGGCGATGCTGCTGTCATCCGCTGTCTGGAAACAATTATGCCAATGATGAATTCAAAGCTCGAGCCCACAGACCAGACACACTCCGCCATTTCCCACGCAATAGCGTTCACTTTTTTAATAGAAGGTAATTGATTGTGTTCATTTTATTTATTGATTTTATTATGTATCTAATTTCTTGTTGTCCCGTGGATATAGCTTCAAGCTCTCGGTGTAATTTTCCCTTCGGTTATTTTTAATTGTGCCACAAATAGCCTGCCTGGTTAATCCAGTCGGATTTTTTTTTTTGTCTAATTGGCCAATAAAAACTGGCTTTGAAGATATTCCAAACACAATTCAGGTAAACGGTGAACGGTGCAACGGTGCAAGTGCATGTTATTCATTATTTTTGCGTTGAAACGATATTCCAAACAGAATTAATAAACAATTATAAATTACAAAAAAAAAAAAAGAAACTTAGTAATATTTTTTTCTGCTTGAGATTTTTCTTATTTCCTCATTTGGTGACATTTTTCTGGAGTGAAAGAACAGTTTTTCTATTTATAATGTAAGTTAATTGTGCAAAAATAGTTTTCATACATATAATTTTGCCTTTCTTTTAGTTGAAACACTGCTGGAAATGAATTGTGAACATACATTTTTTTATTAATCAAATTTCAATTTGTATTTATTTTTCATTTATTATGTTATAGGTTTATAAAGAATAAAGTAGGTAGGCTATTAAAACAGTCCAAGCAAACTGCAAATATTAGTGTTTTTATATTATAATAAATAAGGACTTAAACATTTTAGTTACAGTCTAATATTTGCAAACAAAAGTGGAAAATGTAAATCAAAAGAAAATGGGAAAGCATTCCTTAAATATATTAATTTCATTAAGAAAAACATTATGAAAATAATTACATAGTTTTGGAAATTAGGAAATCGTAATCTTAAATTTAAATCTGATCTAATCTAAAAATAGAAAAAAGAAAATACTCTCCTATTATTGTTGTCTTGTGTTGTAAAAAGTCCTCACCACAAATCCATCAAAATTATGACACCTTATTACAAACTACTCCCCTTAAAACTGTCAGTCCACCTCAGTAACATGCAATCATAATTAATGTTTATTTTAAAAGCACAACTTTAACCTCCATAAAAACAATAATCAATAAAACAGTCAGTCTAAGTTATGACAAGTTCTCTCTCATATTAGAAACAGAAATTAGAAGTATAATGAAGATTACATTGCATAAATTAGCTAAAGTAAATTACATGAAAAGAAAGAACCCAATAAGCAGGTGTGTCTCTTTTCTAATCAGCTGAGCCGGAGTGTGAAAACTTGATCTGCATCTGTGCCAAGAGCTTCACACATGAGTGATGTTGATCATGTAACACCAATGAACTCTCTGGGCCCTCGCGGGGCTGCCAGCACACACACATATCAGCAGCAACGTGGCTGCACTTGTGGAATGAGACGCCGGCCGTGCAGATATTAGTGTTCCTGTGTGATGGCGCCTGGAGGAAAGATTAGGCCGTTCATCCTCTGCTCTGCCGCGGCTCCTCCTCTGCTCTCTTCTCTTTCCTGAGGCAGAAAACAGAGAGAAAAAAGCAAATCCTATTGTTTGCATTGGCTTTGCAGAAGGATTGGAAAACAGCTGCTTTGTACAGTTGTAGGTGTTTCAGTGACAGATGAAGGAAACTTGACTAATCAGAACGGGATATGTTGATATAAAGGCAAAGAAGGGGAGGAACTGGCTCCATGCGGAGACAATATTCATACTCGAAAGTATAAAAACATACATTAAAAGTCAATATACATAATTAAAACAATATCTGGTTTTCATCTGGTAAAAAATGTCCACCTTTTGGGGAGGGGGGGGGTTATTTTCATGTTTCTCACGGCTTGTCCACTTTGATGCATTTTCTGGTGGGATAATTGCGTCAAAACCACACCTCGGCTTCATCGCGGTGCGCTGCTGAAATGGGACATGTGGGTCTTTATTCGTGTCTATTATGTGGTGAGCTGAGCCTGTGATAATAAATCCTGGCATCCTGTCGGGGTCGTGGACTGTCAGTCTACGCGCACGGGGCCCTCGGCTCGGGCCCCATGCAGCAACAGAGGGTTACTTGTAAAACATGATGTGCCAGTGGGGAAGATCAGAGCCGCGGCAGTTGCCTGGGAATGTGCTCTCGGTTTGTACACAAAGAATGCTGTCACTCTGCATCAGAGCTGCGTGATGGACAAACTCGACTGGAGTGTGCGTGTGTGTGTTAGCGAGAACACACACCTATGTCAGACACACCTCTGCCTACTTATGCACAGTGCAGCAGAGTAGACGCCAGCGAGTCTGGGCTGCATTCGGGAGTGTGACTGTTTTCAACATCACCCCTTTGCGTGTATTAAGACAGCCATAGCGAGGACTCGTCCCTGCCCTATGACTGCAGGGCTCGCCTTTGTTCTTCACCCGTAATACAGACATAATTACAAGCCTTAAAGAGCCTCCTCACCTTGCTTTCTCTCTCTCCTTCTTTCCCTCATATACATCTTGTGCCCACACCTTAGCCCCTTGCATGGTTTTGACAGATTTTCACATCCAGGACTCAATCCTCTGCATTCAGCTGCTCAAGTGCTTCACAAGAGAGCTGCACACATTTGCCCATAGGCTTGTGCATCTTCAAAGCTTTTGAGTTTGTCTTCATTTGGCCTCCCTGATCCCATTCATCTGTCAAAAAGTGTGACATTTCTGTGAACTGTTGTTTTCCCACTGATAACCAGCTCTCTAGAGCAGTGGTTCTCAACTGGTCCGGCTACGGGGTCCAGATTTCCCCTTACTCATTAGTTCAAGATCCACACTTAAGATAAATTACCTCATGTTCAATTTTATTTTACAAAATGTAAACAACACCTGGGCTTATAACACAATGAAATATTGCAAGATTAAGGTGCAGTTACTTAAAACTTGATAAATATGTAGTGCTGCAGCCAAATGTGCATATTATTGCTGTAAGACTAGTGACACTGTAAAGGCATGTTAAAAAGCCAAATAATCATTGTAATAAATTGCTGTAAAAATACAGCCAAAATCTAGCAGTTATGTACAGTCATCCACTTTTTTTCAAATTTAAGTAAAACACTATAAATCCTGATGCTTTTTCTTGGTGCTTTTCAAGTACTCTGTCAAAGTACGGCTAAATTTTAACAATAGTGTACTTTTTTTTTTTCAAATTACAGTAACACTACAAAACTTGATTATTTTAGAGCCAGTATTACACTGTTGACCTCAAATTTTACTGTAGAAAACTGTCATAAATATAACTGTAATGAACTGTTGAAGTACGTTACAGTACTGACATTGTGAAATAATGGTAGGATGGTGGAAACTACATGTAATTAAGCAGAAATGTGCACTGTAACAAATTGCTGTAAAAAAATATGGTCAAATTCTAACAGTAATGTACCAAATTACAGTTGTAGTAATGTTCAAATTACAGTAAAACACTATAGATCTTGATGCTTTTTAGAGCCAATATTACACTGCTACTCTCACACTCTACTGTAAAATACTGTAATAAATTTAACGGTAACATATAATACAGTTGAAGTAATTTACTACTGCCAGTAGTTTGTACCATAAATTACAAAACTACTGCCAGTAGTTTGTTGTAATTTTATGCGAAAATTTGTTACAGTGAGCAAAGCAATAAAAAAGTGACTCTACTTGAAAAAAAAAACAGGTTGGTGTTATAAATTAGGCCTTTAACAAATTATACTAGTCTGTACTTAAAAATTCACGAGTCACTTACAGTCCATTCAGAATGGAGCCGCGACCCAATTTTGGACCACAACCCACCAGCTGGGAACCACTACTCTGAATGCAACACCTGCTCCTAAAGCAGCAAAAATATCTCAGTCCCTTGGTGCAGATATTACCACCATAATCCCAGCACCAATAAGGCTGCAGTAAATTCTCTAATAGACAAAGCCACAGTGTCGCATTCTCCCATGATATAATTTCCCAGTGAAGATTTACAGCTGCAAATGTGTGAAACTTGCACCCACAATATGAAACTGGCCTCTCAGCAGCCTCTCTCTCTCTTTTTTTTTTATTTTTTTTTTTATTGTGACTGAAATTTTACTATGATAATAATTTGTGGCTTTGTTCTGGCTGGCTGCTTGGGCTGAGGCCTGTGGGGGAATTGGGAAGCGGTCCAGCCCCCAGCAGGCCTTTGCTGGATTCCCAGTAGTTGCAGGCAGGGTAGGACATGACCAAAATGACGGGGTTGGACAGCAGCTCAGCACCACGCTCAACCCACCAAACACTCTGCTTATAATTTAACTGCAGCTTCCATGTGATTTGGCCGAGATGAAATCTATATCGACACATGGTGACTCTAGTTATTGGAAATAGTGGCAGGATATCCGCTCCTTTCTCCTCCCACTGTGTTCTCCTCCACCTGTGGAGCTGCTCTGCTTGAGAGCGAATCAACACAGAGTGACAGAAGGAGACAGGGTTGCTCTTTGAGCCTGTGGTCACCATTTTCTCCCCCCCTCAACTCCCACACACCATATCCACATGCACTTTGTGTGTCTTGCTGACTGTGCAGTCTGCACCACATTCCCGCCTTCTTTTGGCAAATTTGTGTTTATTTTACAAAGCCTGACATTTAGGTAGAAATAATGTGAGTGACTTGGGCGTAGTGTTTTAGTTTTATATAAAACTGAAATCAAACATCCTTTGGGATGGAGAGTTTGTCACCCTTGTGGCTCCTTCAGGTTGAGACATGCATCTTCATTCATGTTAAAATAAATCGAGGTAATTCATTGCATTAAAGCATTTATCCAATAACTTTTTTAAAACAGTGTTATTTCTTATATTTAATCAGGAATGCACCTGTAAAATGTGTTGTTATCCTTAAAAACAAGCCTATAAACAAAGCATGCTCCTGTAATGTTACAGTGTCAACAACTCTGCGTCCATACAGAGTAAAATATTTTCTTTTTATGTTTCTGTGATTTTTTTTCTGCGTGAAAAAAATCATAAGTGCAGTTACAGGGTGAAAATGTGCTTGCTGCAAAATTAAAAGCGAAATTTTAAATATCACAAAAAAATCTTTGAGTGATCGCGAGATTTTGAAGTCAGTGTGAAACTCCTAGTTGAATTAATGTTTCATTAGCTGGCGCCACGGCGAAAAATAGTTATTCAGTACCATGTGAAATAACCTAAATCAACCTGTTTGTCATCTGCTTGATTCAATGATTTTAAGTGTCTAATAAGCTTTACGCATTTTTTACATTATTTAAACTATTAACAAAATGACGGATATTTAAATTATATTTTGGCGAGAATTAAATGCATGAACTTCAAAAACGAAACAATGTCAAATCTTATTTTATTTACGTTATTGACATCAGATATGATTAACCTAAAGCCGTAATTCACATTGCACGTGCTCATTCATTGGCGTTTGCCCTTATTAATTACCTTTGTATCATATCTATTAAAGAGCATGCGTATATTTTTGGCCAGACTAATTATCGAACTCTATTAACTCGAGTCAATTGTCACGATAATAAATACATTTTCTGTTGTGAAAAACTGGGTGTATTTATCATTTTAAAAAATAAGTTATTAATGCAGGTGTGTTTTTAGAAAAAAAACAGACAATATTAAATCAGCACTCTGACGCATTTTTAAAGGACTTAACGTGTCTACACACGACCAAATAATTTTAGAATCTATAGAAGGAGGTCGGTTCCGACTGCAGAGCTGCATCCTGTATCATATGTTAATGAAGTTAATGGTGGAGCTCCAGTGACAGCTGGCTGCTGAAGACCAATCAGAAGGCTCGCAGATGGAAGGCAGTGTGTTTGAGGCTTTGCAGGCAGGAGGTGTTTGAAGAACCATGTCAGCTCCTCCAATGATGCAAAGAAGGATCCCTTTCGCTTTTATTCGATTTTTTTCGCCTTCTAAACAGTTGTGAACATGCACGCTGTAACTTATTACCGCGGGAAAGCTTTTTTCACAAGCAAAGCGTTGGACCTAAGTGTGGATTTGCTCCAAGTTTTCCGACAGAACTCATGAAAGCCTCTTCAGAGCGACGGGTTTATGGACTCGCGTATTAGCTAATGATGTCTATGGGTTTCATGCATGACAGTCTGAATGCCTCAGATCCCTCCAAATCGGCCTTCCTAGAGTTTGGCCACGGACATCCGGCGCACCAGCAGCACTCCCCCGGACTCTCTCACATTTACCCCGTCCATGGCTTGCACGCTGCTGGGCATTCCCAGCACGAAAGTCCTTTTCCCGGCAGCGCGTCCTACGGCCGCTCTCTGGGCTACGCCTACCCGGGCGCGGTGAACACTCATCCCCCGTCTGCTTACATGCCGTACCAGCACAGCAATCACAGCAACAGCAGCAGTCTGGCCCACAGCAGATTAGAACACACAGGTATGTGATAAAGTTTTGAGCCGGAATAAACTGTTGTAAAAATTCTGATTTCCCATTAAGCGCAATTACGCACAGGACGCAAATTTTCCAGATATTTAGCTAGTGAGAGAAACTTTCATGTTAAAGTTTAGTATATAAAAAAAAACTTGTTATTTTTTCTGTCATATATAACGTCTTATAGTAAAAGTTTATTAAAAGCACGGATGTCAGCAAGCATATTCTTATCACTAATGTCTAAGCAAGGCCTATATTCAAACCAGCGCCTCTCAGGGATGCTCCCTCTTTACCACTCATGTTATATAATGAAGGCAGATGGTGCTATTAATTTTATTGACCATAATTTTCTGTGGGTGAGTCCAATTATGGCCCGTGTATCCTGGGCCTACTTCAGGAACTCGTTTTTTAGCCTCATTGTTAGCGCATATTGGTAAAACGATTCCAGAAAACATGAGCAGTCCTCTCATGTCTGTACCGTTTAATAAAACTAGAATCAGAGTATTTATGGCAATGGGATTTTTATGATGCGCTAATGTCATAGTTAGTTTAGAAGAAAACGTTATTTTTTGGCCGGTAGGCCCTGAAAGTGTTGTGTGTGTAGCCTGCAGTGTGGGGCCTTTCAGGCACTATATTTCCTGTTTGCACTAAATCAGTGCTCTTGTGTTGTTTGAGATGGATTTGTTTCTCTTAAGAGATTAGGAGAAAGCTAAAAGTCTGCTTAAATGTGACACATTTTTGTTTTGACCCAGGTAATAATGTAAGTTATTAATCAAAACTCTTCTTATTTCATCCAACTTCCTAATATATTCAATCTGCAAGATCGCGAGAAGTCCACGCAGATTGAAAGCAGGGACATACGTCTGAATGGAAAGGGGAAGAAAATCCGAAAACCTCGGACCATATACTCCAGTCTGCAGCTGCAGGCTCTGCACCAGCGCTTCCAGCAGACCCAGTACCTGGCCTTACCAGAGCGCGCCGACCTGGCGGCCAAACTGGGACTCACCCAGACTCAGGTGGGCCTTTAACTCACCCAGTTGTTCTGAATGCATTAGATAAAATGTAGGATGTCGAGTAATCTATTTTACATCATATATTAGCCTAATATTAATGAAGGTTATTAAAAATGTTGAGCACAATAATTCCACTATTGGTCGCATAACAAAAAATACATTTAGCCTGTACTGCTTATTAAATAGAATAACTGGGTTAATATTTAAAAGTAAAAGTCTTGAAATAATATAACGGAATTAAGTGCAGTGGAGAAAAATATTACTGAGATAAAGCAGGTGTTGAAATGCTTGAAAATGAAACCTGTTCTTGCTGTATTATTACGGATAAGGGCGCATCTGGAGATCAAATGAGAGCCAAATTTTTGTGATTTGTAACTCGAGCCTTTAATTCATGCCTTATTTACTATGCTTAATTTCGTGGCTATATTTGCTTTGTCAGACCTGGTCCCTGCAGTACTCTCTGAATGAAGCATAAAACCGCATTTATAAAATAATTAAAAGAAAAAGTAAATGAGCTATTGCAGACCAGCAAAGTTAGGTGTGTCAGTATTTTTAAAGTGTTTTGCAATAGTATGTTACGTAATATATTTTTTTTTTTTTAAAAATTGAATTAGTTTAATTGCAGTTGCGCTTATTTAGAATGCGTCATTGCATGCATTCAGTTAATTTTGGCTGCATGGGAATAATTTCACGCGCATGTGTAAACATATTTTTGGAGACAAACAGGTGCACGTGTGGCTTGTCAACTTATCATTCTCAACAGGGACCAAAAAATATGTCTTAAGACGTCGCCTTTCCTGCTCGGCTGAGTTGTTTTACTTTTGTTTGAAGTTTCAAAATAAGAGATAAACAAATGAATCGACTCTGTTATCTGAGCTGCCTCCTGTGCATTTTTCTTAATCCCTCAATCTCAACGATTATCTCCCAGTTATATGCAGCATTTCGTGCTGTTGTGACTCTGATGTTTATAGTTTTGCATTTGGGGGCTTTTTGATGTAATTTAGGACGATTCACACCATTGTTCTCATGTAAAAATAGCCATCTTATTTTGGAATCAGCAGAAAGTGTCAGTGAACCTACCGCAGCGCTGTTTTTGTTTTTTTAATTTCACAATAGTTTGAGTCTCGGCTTGTTGCTGTCACACTCATGCACCATTGGACTCATAAAGCAGCGAACAATAAGAGAGCTCAGTTTTAATGCATTACAAGTGCCACTCATCCGTGAGGCTGAATGGCTCACAATAGTAGCTGCAGTCCTGGGATTTGCAGAAACAACACTTAGAAGAAGAGAGTTATGAGGGTTTTATTGTGAAAAGTATTGCGTTTAATTGAGGGAAATATGCTAATAAAAAGTCTTTGCGACATATTTCCCTTTATATCACCACTGATTGTTAACCACACTGACAATTATGTGCATTTTCTCTTTTTTAGGTGAAAATATGGTTTCAGAATAAGCGCTCCAAGTATAAAAAGATCATGAAGCATGGCAGCGGATCAGAGGGTGAACATCTCCACAGCACGAGCTCCATCTCCCCCTGCTCGCCCGGGTTGCCTCAGCTTTGGGAGGTCTCTATGGCGAACAAAGGAGCACAAATGCACCCAAACAATTACATGAACAGTTTTGGTCACTGGTATCCAAACCACCACTCTCATCAGGACGCAATGCCCAGGCCTCAGATGATGTGAGTGGATTGTTTTTTGGGGTGCGGGCGGCACTTCACACTGAACTTGCTCCCGAGGCCTCTTCTCAGAACTGGATCGTGTGTTTGATAGATTTTGTCCATAAATGTATTTCGCGTGGGTTTAGAATTCAAATTATTCGACCAGGCATCAAATACTTTTTTTTAATTTTAAGATTTGTCTTAATGTCACTGCAACTTCTGCTGCACTGCCTCGACTCACTAATGCGTGCAGCTTATCAAGAGACTTTGGATAAAGGGTTTTTCTAAATATATTTTGTTATCAGCAAATGATTTTCTGCTCCAAGAAAATCTTGAGCATTATGCAAATAAATATCTGTTAAGTTGACGTTATTTTGAGGAATCTATTGTGTGACATGTTTGTTTTGGTTGCTGCCCTATCAGTGAAACGTTTTCACTGTCAAATATTTTGAAAGGAAACTGAGCGTGTGATTTTATTATCTGTCTATTATCTGTCAAAGAGCCGCTGATTTGCTGACGGAGGTCAAAATTTATGGCAACCGGACTCATCTGCGAGATTTGGGAAAGAAAAAGCATAACGGCGTTCCCGATCTGTTGATAAAATATCTCGAGACCAGCTTACAGTCACGCAAAAGAGTTGTGTTAATCATTCATAGTTCGGCACAATAATTCATAGCTGAGACATCAACTGTCTCGTGTCCATCAGCGCCCTGCAGATCGACTTGAATTTCACCAGTCACGTTTTGTCAGAACACCTGCGGATTGATTCCTGATTAGAAGAAAAAAATATTGGTAGCTTATCCTGTCCACAGTTTTAGTTTTCATATTTTAGGATTAAAAAAAAAGTTTAGAAAAGTAAAAAGAAAGTAAAGAAAAAAGTTTCCAGCATGATGAACCAAAGGGGTTGTGGGGTGCCGCTTTTACGCACAGTGTTTGTGTGCGGTGTAACTTTTACGCACGGTCAGATTGGCTTGTGTCATTAAATTTGAAAGTCAGGATTCCAACAACAAGGCATTTTGATGTTTTCACAGATTTTATATATCTGGTCTACATTTTATATGAAGCAAACTTTATTTCATGTTTTTGTTTATATCTAAACGAGGATTGTCTTTTCTCCTGCCATGCCGCGAAGAGAGGAGAAAGCACGTGCGAATCCGCATTTTAACGATCTTTCCCTTCATCCTTGCCTCGAGTGAGCTCAAACAGAAAACTCGCCGTTGTCAAAATAAGATGACAAATGGCCACGCCATTCCTCCAATAAACTTGCGCCTGATTTACAGCCGTTTGCACTGATTTGCACATTCTGGCGCTTAAGCTGTTTAAACACAGAGAATCAGCTATTTATATCTTCGCCCGAATCTGGGCTGATGCTCTTGATTAAATGAGAGGCTCCTCTCTGATTAATGGAGCCTGATAGTGCGTTAAAGAAACATCCAGTGACTTCTTTTTGTCTTTATCATTAATCACTGCTGTCTTGACTGTCTGGCAAACATTAGGTGTCTGATGTCACCCGCACAGAGATCACAACAATCATAGGGAGACATTTTCTTCTAATATTACAAATAATAATGAGAATCTTTTATAATACCATATATTTTATTTCAGGTGTAGCTCTTCATGTGTGATGTCAATTTGCAATTCTGCAAGTGTGTCATACTTCATGCATAAGCAGAAACTTCACTGAACAGAAAACACATTTTTAACCATTTAAATAAATGCTAATAAATTAATCAGTAACTTTATTTTGCACTTTTCTCACTAAAGCCTTGGCACAACTGTCATTTTTAAGATAAAAACATAGTGTTTAATTATAGCAAAGCCCCTGTGGTTACTCACACATCTTGCTGCATTCAGATGAACGTGCCATACCCACATCTAGCATGCAAGCTGCTATGACCACCACGTCACCAGTCATCCAGGCTACATGCAGTCCTGTCTTACCTTTAGTCAGAGAGCCTTGTTCAGGAGGTCTAAGCGTGCAGTGGTGTGCCTCTAAAGAACAAAAGCCACATCAGAGCCGTGTTTTCACTCCTCCAATCTGATTTTCTCACATAACGACAAGCATTGTGTTACATTTAACATCTCCTTCTTTATATATATACACCCCTCTTGCCCTTTTTCCTCATTCCTGCATCATTATGCGCCTTGTTAAACATGCAGGCCCGGGGAAGAAGAGGCAAGTGACGGGGCATCAGGGAAAATTATAGGCAATTTCACATCTCCAGATTAGAATAATGGCTTGTGGAGTTGGACAGACAGAGTAGGACCTTTCAAATGGGGGGCCAATTATCATGCAGGCAGATTGAAGGGGAAAGTGAAAAGGCTCCTCGTGTAACAGACAAGCTGAGAGGAGGGGACGGAAGGCTGCGAGATGGGTTGAAGGGTAATGATAAAGGCGAGTCTGACTGTATCAACGCTGCGGACGGTCGCAGTTATCAGATACCGAGGTGTCTGATGGGTTTTAATTCCAGGATAGCAATAAGAGGGGAAATAACTTGTAATTAAATCCCAGTTGCTTTGAATGGGCGAATGGCAAAGCAGGTCTCCGGGGTGATTATTGTTATTAACTTGAGTGATCTGACATCTCGGGTAATTGTGAGCAGCTTCTCTGTTTGAGAGAGTGAATGCATGATTTGGTTTCATCTGAAGGAGGGTTTGACTTAGTTTTGGGCATGATGCACACACACATTCTGGGGAGTTGAAGATGGAATACAGTTTGGCAGGCAGAAAGGCACACACCGAGACTGGATTCACATCAGATTTAAGAAGGCCATGCACATTAAATGTGGGGAAAAAATCACTTCTTTTCCTTCATTTCTATTCTTTTTTAAATAGAATTTCCCCGTTTTAAAGGATGTTTTTGTAAAACTAGTCACTGATAAGAAGATATGATGGCCTTTATTGATCTGCACACTGGGCTAATTCACTTGTTACAGCAGCTCAGTGCAACATTAGAATAAAAACGTAAAAAAAAAAAAGGGAATATACAGTACAAAAAATATAGAAAGAGTGAGTATAGCTAAAATAATATATGAGAACTATCAACATATATATAGTATTGCACAATATTCAGTATTGCACAGGGTGATTGCATCCTGGGGTAGGTTGAAGTGGAGAGTCCAGATGGTTAGTGGCAGTGGAATGCTAATGGCTGACCGAAAACAAGCAGTACTACATAATTGTGAATCATGTCAGTGACAGATAACGGACAGTGCAACATCAATGGACATTATGATTGTGAAAAGTGACCAAAACAGTGCTGCATTATGAAACAAGACTGTTGTACAGTCTTATTGCTGTGGGGATGAATATATCTCCTATAGTCTAGAGGAAAGATTTGTCAGTTAGAAGGTAAAGGTGAGCTCATGAGCAGCACCGAGCCCTCGCTGTGGGGATGGTTTTATCTGGATGTGATGACTGGCTGTGAAGCATCAGCACAGTCCAGGGCCCTGGCCCTGAGGTCAGCCAGGGTTCACAAGTCCACAGCTGTCAAGGATGCCTTTCTGCCTTCATTTCATCTCAGTTTATAGCAAAATGGAGAGAGTGAGTGATCCTAATGCAGCCGAGGCTCATCCCGGGCCCGGGCCGAGTGTTGGACAGCTGCTGCAAGTCTTTCCGTGGATGCATTTCAGCTCCCGACCTCATTCTCAACCCATATCGTTGCACCCCAGAGACAAGCGCCGACACCACTCTGTTGACTGTTGCAGTGTGGGGGCCCGGGCTCCAGCTCTATTTAGGGTGCTGTGATGTTGTGCCATGCAGGATCACATTCAAGTTCAACAGTTCACCAGCACCTCGATGGCTACTTACACTTGTTAATGTTTAGAGATGACATATATGGACACGTCAGACGAGCCCACACACACAAGTGCAGCCCGCATAGCAATGTTTCCCCTGACAACCGCAGCCAAGGGCCACACACGCTGAGGGGAGCCACAGAGGGGAGGTCACATGTACTCTTGATGAGATTTCATTGATATTAAAAGGCAATAGTGCTTATGCTGCTTTTGTCAACTCAGCACAGTGCACTGAGATGTCGAGTGATGCTGTAGACAACTGGTGTTGAGTTCAGGGAAATAAAGAAAGGGGCGGGGGGGGTCATCAGCGAAATAGGATTTTATTTTTTATTTTTTGTGGAACGTTGAAAGAATGTGTGTGAAGTTTGGTAGAAATATGTGCATTGGGTTTTTGAATGAATTAAATGCCATAGGTATGAGAGAAACCAAGATGGGCACTTAAAAAGGTGTAAATCTAACTTAAAAAATAAAATGCTCAAAAATAAATGAATAAGTAATAATAATAATAATAAAACAATTTTGACTTTGGTCCAAATGTTTTTTAAAAATAAACATGAAAATGGAATCATAAATTACAGTTCAAAAGCACTTTAAAATGACCAATGACAGAAATTCTGCAGAAGTATTTTGAGTCCCATTGAATCTATCCAAAGTCAAATAGATTGATAGCTTCAAAATTTAAGAATATTAGTTAAAGGGGAACTACGCCCATTTTCAAAATTCACACGTCTTTCCTATGGTCTAAGACAGTCCAAAAGTGGTCCTGAACATGAGCCACTTTCTCGCAAGTCCAAAACCTAAAGTGCTAAAATTCAAATTTGTTATGTCATCAAGTTTACTCTGTAAGTAAAGCATATCCACAGACAATGAGTGGGTAAAGATGTTCTAGGTGACACTGAGAGCACCCAGGGGAATGAGTTAAGTTTATGGGGACATTTTCTGTTTCAAAACCGAGAACACAACAATGAATAAAGCTCATTTGAATATGTTTAAAAATAAAACAAACATTCTGTGGGTCCACTAAATCAGGCTCCCATTCATTTTCTATGGAGCAGCTCCAGACTTTATACTCTATGACATCACAAATTAGAGAGTTGCTTCTCTGGTTTCTGGCTTTAAAAAGGGAGTGGAGCTCATGTTCACAAATACTGATTGAACTTTCCTAGGATATAAATAACAAATTAGATTTCTAAATTTAAGTGTTATTCCACTTTAATATCAGTTAATACAGATTGTATAATGTTATTGTTCCCATTACTGCCATGACATCCCTAAAACTGTATTGGTTTAGTCAACATTTCCAGTGTGTGTCAGCAATATGTGCTCAATATAAAATAGTAATAAAATAAAACAGCAGGCAATATCTACCCAATCCAGGAGAAAAATCATTCACCAAAAGACATTTCTTAATTATATTTTTTTTATTATGTAAAATGTATTTATAAGTAGTTGTATTTTTATGTAAATCTACCAAAATTATGTAATCATGGTACTGGACTTCATTGCAAACGAATCTATATCAAGAACTTCATTGAATAAAGAATAATTATAATATACCCTATTCCATTTTTTTCTGGATGCAAGTGAATAATATTTTTTAAAAAATCCAATTTGAGAAAAAATAATTTAAGGCATACTGTGTGCTTTTTTAAATCCACATTTAAAGCTGCAAGGCTCTGAAATGAGTGTACTGACCCGTCGTTGCAATGAAGTTTCATACAGTAACACCTTTAGTCACGAGCGCATACCATTGTAGTTACTAAAAGCGGTGGAAAGGTCCGCCTATAAAACGCCCTGGGTACATTTCCTCTCAGTGCGTAATGGCGCCTTGGTGGTCCATGTGGATAAGATCGCCATTAGAGTTTTCTCCATCATGGAAGTGTTTATACAGAATATTTAATAATGCCCGCTCTCTGTAGCCAAACTGAGGTTACTGTCCGCTGTCTTTAGGTATTGGTTGTGATTTATTAGGTGTTGTTTTTTTGACTTGTGTCACTGTCGCTGTCCAAATAGTCGTTATCGGAGTGGTTGTCATAACATATCTCAGCTAATTAATATCAAGGTATTCCCCATATTCCACAGACACTCTCATCTGTCTGTTAATCACTTGGGAAGATCCTTTGCCCAATAAAAACTAAGAAGAATGTTTGGTTGTTTTACGTTGTGTTGTGGAACATTTTCTTAAATATTGGGTAAAAAGTGCGTCATCACATGACCCCTATGCTCAAGTAAAAACCTGCTCATCAGCAGATCATTTTTCACGAGGGCTCCTTTGCCAAATGCAACAGAATGAGACTCGGTGAAACGCTAAAAAAAGGGGGTTGTGTTTTTCTTATACCTTCAATATCTGGCAGCGTTTCTATCCATCCTGCTGCGCGCGCGTGCGTTTGCGCGCGCCAGATCCCCCTTCGGCAACAGACTGGCTTCACCCCCGCACTCCCCTCCCTGTGTGTGTGTGTGTGTGTGTGTGTGTGTGTGTGTGTGTGTGTGTGTAACATACCGAATTCTCTCTTGTTATCTGGCAGCAGAATAGTAATAAAACCGAGTGACTCCAACATGTCTGCGTGTGCGTCGCCTCCTACTGCAGCGCTTTGCACGCAGCTCAGCTCACTCTGACCAAAATAGTCTATGCTATACATTCTTCTTTTTGTTGGGATAAATTACATTTTTGATCGTTAGATAATGATGTCAACTAGAACATTTTAGATTAGGATGCAGTACTTTTGTTTTCCGGTAGATTTCTGGAGATATATTTAGAAAAAAAATGGAATTACCAGTTTATTATTCTTATTATTATTATTATTATTATTACAGGCAATTAAACAATTTATTTAAACACTGCTCCTGCAATTCTCTGCCCACTTTAACAAGGCACAAGGCTGTTTTTTTTCTATTTTACACCTAAAGATGCCTAGATTATATTTATATTTTCATTATAAATGTTTACCAATCGTGGATACACTGTAAAATCTGACAAGTTGATTTTAATTGAAAAAGGGAAACTGACTGCCTTGGAAATTGTAAGTAAATAAAACCATTAGTCTTACTTTCTGTTTACTTAATTGTGACGTTTACTTAAAATCTAGTTGTTTACTTAATTGTGTGAAGTTGTTGCAACTTAAAAATGACAAATTTACTATAGCCAGTCTTTCTAAGTTTTAACATCTTCAGTAAATCAACTTCACTGTGCTATATACGTATATCTATGTTCTGCTGGTTGCAAGTCAATTAGATTTGAATTTTCGCCAACATGTTAGCAAAACAGAACTCACAGATCTCCTAACTTCATCATCGGCCAAATCCTTTGTCATGATCACGTTAAGTCAGACTAACTTGGTTTACTGAAGTTGCTAACACTTAGAAAGAACAAGGTGATTCCACTTGTCATTTTTCAGTTGAAACCACTTTACAAAATTAAGTTATTACGTATTTTAAGTAAACTAAACACATATAATGTAAACATACATTAAAATTAATGGTTATATTTACTTTTATTTTTCAAGGTAATCGGTTTCCAAAATTATTTTAAGTAGCCTACGATCAACTTGTCAGATTTTAGAGTGCAAAATTGTGAGTAAACCTAATTCCAGTGCAAGTACATTTTAACAAGTAACGTGATTCAAAGAGAGTGATCTAGTTTATATAATACAAAAAAATGGTCTGGTGGATTTTATCCCTAAGGCAAAATTACTCCAGCACATTCAATATAATTTCTCCGTGCTTTACAAAGCTTAGGAAGTAATTTCTGTGCTGTTTATGTTATTATCTGTCCAGCATCTCCGAAAAAAAGGCGGCTTGCCTGTTCATAAAGGGGCTTGACACACAACATGCAATTAACACCTTTATTCAATTGACAAGAAGGCAACAAGTGGACTAATTACATGAATATGAGAATGGGTTTTTTGGAAGCACCACAGTGCAGTCGTTCAAACAAATATCATAGTGGTTCTGCATATAAACACATATTTACAGCCTTCGACGTTTTGTACAAATCCATATAAATATGACCTGAGTTCTTTATCTGACGCACTCTCTACAAACCCACATGCATGATTGGAATGCAGCATGGATCAGCTGCACAGTTTTGTCAATATTCGGTTTGTGGTTAGAATAGTTGTTTAAAAAAAGACTTTGCATATTCATTTACAACATGTGTGACAGAAATATAACAGAAGCGATAAATAATTTAAAAAACCACGCCAGATGTCCGTTAAATATGCTGCCACAAGTGATCAGAAATCCCTTATGTGCTGTATGGAAACCCCAGTTCTGAAACATTTCTTGATCATCCAAAAAAAAAAAAAAAAAAAAAGTTTCACTTGAGGCCTGTTCCCGGTCCAGTCAACCTTTGCTCTGCAGAGTCATTGTGGACAGACCTCGTTTGAGGAGAGAAATCTGCTCTTGAGTCATTGTTAATAAACAGCTCCCACGCTTTGCTGCGGGACTGGGTGGTGCACGGTGCCCGGGTGCTGTAGGTGTGATCCCTGCTGGTACCAGTGGTTGTTATAATCCTCCAGGTAGGGCGGCGACGAGCTGTGCGTCTGCTGCGGGACCTGAGGTCTGCTGATCGGGGTGTTCTGAGGGGTGCTGTTCTCCCACACTGCGGGGGAGGGCGGGGAGTTGCAGGCCATTGAGTCGCTGGCGTTGGGACTGTGCTCCAGGGGAACCTCGCCGTTTTTGTACAGTTTCTTGAACTTGGATCTCCGGTTCTGGAACCAGATCTTGACCTGGAAAAAAAGAGGGTGAACATTAATTGTAATGTAGCAGAATTTTTTTAAAGATAAGTGCCTGAAAGCAATACTTGCATTTAAACAACTTTTTACAGAATTTTACTGAGAGCATATAGAGCATTTAATATCAAACTGGGAGATACAGAAATCCAGGGTCTGCTGTGCGTAATTACGCATGGGTGGATATTGCAGAGCACACTTTTTGGCATATTTGGGAAGCCCTGATTCACAATACTTTGCAAGTAATGATCAACCTGATATTAAAGTATTAAACTGGGTCTGGCTGCTTACCTGTGTCTGAGTGAGGCCAAGCTGAGCAGCAAGCTCCGCTCTCTCGGGCAGAGCGAGGTATTGCGCTTTCTGGAAGCGTCTCTGCAGAGCAGCGAGCTGGTAGCTGGAGTAGATCGTCCTCGGCTTGCGGATCTTTTTCGGTTTCCCATTCACCATGCGGACTTCGGGCTCTGGCTCTTCTTTCACTAAAAAAAATCAACAAAAATATTTGCATTAAAAAGACTGTCAAGGAAAATATTTTACAGCCATTACGCGTCAAAAAGAAAGAAAGAAAGAAAGAAAGAAAGAAAAGGATAAAATAAAAATGTAGGCGAGGTTTTAATTCTGTGTGCGTAAAAACAAATCTGAACGTAAATACTTTGTCATTTAAATGTGGCAAACTTGCCTCAAAGTGCAACATGCCACTTAAAAGAGTCACAAAAAAATCTAAACCAAATAATTTAAACAGGATAACTTTATCTTGTCAACTCTCCAATTTGGCAAGCCAGTTAAACTAACATGTTAAAATTGATGGAGTGAATATTATTAGCTTTAATCCAACCATCATTGTTTTACGGCCAGCTGTTAATGGCTGGCTCAGTCCCAGGCGGGCTGTTAAAACACGACATTAACACCAGTCTACCATTGAGCAAATGTTAGTTTTTTTTTAAGTGCAAATAATAAATCAAAAGTTCTGCCGAGTTAATATTCCACAGGCCTTGTGAAGTCAAATTTATGGTGACATGAGACGTAAAGAAAGCATATAATTTGACTTAAGTCAGCACTGCATATTTATTAGCTCTCTATTCAAGCAGAATTATTTTTTAAAAACTAAATTCATATTTAAAAAACGCAAAATAAAGATAGTAAATCAAATGTAAAAACAAACAAACAAACAAACAAAAAACAGTTGGTTTACAGTGTAATTTTATGCAGTTGGGGCTGTTTTGCGCGCCCGAACAAATAACTTAACGCGCAGGAGACATTTTTACGCACGCTAGAGGTAAAAACAATCGCATTAAAACAACCGATAATTATGTCAACATTTACCTGAGCTCGGAGGCGAGGCCTGCAGGTGATCTCTGTTGTAATGTCCAAACTGTCTGTAGCTATTCGTGTAGGGGTATTCAGATTTGGTCGCGTACGCTCCAGTCGCTCCCATTCCGTTCAGATTAAACTGATGGTGGTAAGAGTTCATGGGCTGTCCGTACGCTTGACTCTGATAATATTCGTGATGGCTCGGGCCCGTCTGTCCGCTGTAGTAGCCCATGTCCGTCACGGATGACTCAGGGAGAGTAGGAGAGTCCTTGGAGGTTGGGTGGCAACTCATAGATCCTGGCAGATCGGTCAAAATACTCGCAATCTTCTTTTCATACGTCTGTCCGGCGCTCATGGTGAAAGCAGCCCTCCAGAGTAAAACAAAAAAAGAAGTCCACAGGTGGATTCTTTTTGTTTTGGAGTGCGTAAAGTAAAAAAAAAAATCGCAATAAAGAATTCACTTTTTGAAAGGCTGTGGGGAGCTTATAGTCCACTGAAACTCTCCCAGCTGCAGTTAACTTGGTTGTGGCATCGCTCGGCTCCTGTGACACAGTTATAGAGAAATGGGCAGGGCTTCCCATTGGCTCCAATGTCCCACTCCCCCCCCCCTCTCTTGCGCTTCAGGCGAAGTCGTGGTGAAACCCAGCCTTCAAGCCAAGAGCGCCTATGCACGCATACCTCAATTGCCCTGAGTTTTTTCCCTTTCGATTTGCATTTACCTGTTCTCTGGGTGAACATGCAGCTCTGCAGGCCTCCAGGGACCTGTTGTGAAAAACACCTATAGGTCATTTTTTTCTCAAACATCATATACTAGCTGGCACAAAGATCCAACACAATAGCTGCTCAGAGCCTTTCTAAAGCCTGATCTTGCAGCCAGACCGTCTCCTTAATGTTTTTATGCAATGTTTTCTTAACAGTGCCTGCAGATCACACTTTATTCATTCCATTGAAAGGCTGCCAGCCAGCCTCCCGCTGACTCTCATTGTCATTTAAAGGAGATGGCGGACAGTGAACTTTACGTGAAAGAGATGGAAGAGATAGGTAGACTCGTTCGATTGATGTGCCTGCAGGGAAATTCCTCCACACTGTTCGTGATGTGTGTGAGAAAATGCAAAGTTTTAACAGTTAGAATAAGATGCGAAAGAGCTGTGCTCATTCACAACAGATGATGTTAAAGGTGAAGAGTGTGCTTTAAAGTAGTTGAATTTGTTTTATTTGGGGAATATTTTGTTGTTAAAAGGAAAATATATTCGGTTTGTTATTAAAACAGGAAAACGGTCCACTTTTAGCAGCTCTTTGCTCTCAGCTCAAATCACGGTGCACAGCGCCCCCTGCTGCAGTCATTTACAAATGGAAATTTAGTTTTCTGCCTGCGAAATAGACAAATGCAGCTTTACACGACGCAACACGTCCAAACTGTGTTTTACCGGCTACTACCAATCTTTCGTTTTGTTGAATTAACCCTTTCACAGTACAGAATCTTAATGTTTTTAAAATGTTAGTGCTTATACATCATGCACTTCCTCTGTAGTCCCTCATGTCTGAAAAACTACCGCCCTCTTTTGGTCACTTTCTGAAGTGCTGTCGTAAAGTTTTAAAGGGTCACTTCACCCAAATTTAACCCTGTTGAAACCTGAGCATATTGGCCTGATTCCATTAAAGAACATAAGAAGGAGGCAGTAAATAACTTTACAAGAAACGACCCAAATAATGGCAAGAAATTAGTGAAAATCACAATAAAATAACCTAAAAAATTGCAACACAGAAAAAGAAAAGTCAAAAATAAACAAGAAATGACCTGAAAATAGGTGCAGATATTTTTTTTCTATTGCAGATTTTTAAACATATGAGTATGAATACCATGTATTGGAATTTTTCCCTTTTTTGTTAGTTTTCTAATAATATTCTCTCTTTTTTCTTCTCTGCCTCGCTCTCTCTCTCTCTTCTTTTTTCCGATATTTTTTTTCTTGTCACCTTTTACTTATTTCTTGCAGTTTGCGGGACATCTCTTACCAAATTGCTCATTGCCTTTTTCCCATGTTTTTAACATGTTTGTATGGGTTTCAAGGGCTTAAATGCACCCAAACGCAACACCGAGTTGCATTTGATCCGGGCTTGAAAGGGTTAAAAAAAAAATAAAATTTTTAAATCTATAAAAAAGCAGTGTTAGTAAATCAATGTATTTTAAGTCCTGACACTCTTAAATGAGTGTAAAACTGAATAAGTTGCTGTTTTATTGCAAAATGGTCATGACATTGTAGTATCACCATATATCCAATAGATGGTGCATATGTCTTACATTTCAATGTGGTGCTTTGATGAGCCTGTCAGACACACAACATAAAAATGTGGTAAAAAAAAAAATCATGAAAAGGGGAAAATTATTGAAACTAACTGATGCAGTTTCTGTTGTCAGTTTTTTTTAGGAGGTTTTGTGTGTAACTTAAGTTTAATATTAAGTCTGTGCACCTTTTTAGGCATAAAAAAGATGATATAAATACCAAACTCCTCTGAGCATTTGAATGGTGTTAAGATTAAATACTAGACTTTTGTTGGAAGTTTCTTCCATCTTTTCAGAGTTTCTTTTCTACTGAGAAGCTTCAGGTTGAGTCAGGAACTACTGACATAGACCCGTAAAGTCCCAAGAGACACTGTGCTGTACATGATTTTTACTTGAAAGTAGTGTTTATTCTGTCATTTCATGGTCTGCCTATTAATACAAAAAGAAGGATTCTATCCTGGTGTCTAGAGATAAACTCTCAAGTAGGTTCAGTTTAGGAAATTACTATGAATTACATTGAAGTTGTTTGCCGTCAGGTTACACCTGCGAAAAGCATGAAATTGCAGAGAGCAGACCCCTAATCTGCAAATTTGGTGTTTATCTTTGATCCACAAATGTCGTCCCAGACACCAGACAGAGAAGAGACTCCCCAGATGCAACCTGTACACATAAACCCGCAGACGCAGTGGTTTATAGTCTGATGGAGTTGATCCTCTGTAAGGTAGAAATGTGCGTAAAAATGGGCAACATTGGCTCAAATCATTTTTCAGTCGGAGAATGATGTAACAAATCTGTTGGCGGTGGTGGATAAAGTACCTGAAAGCCATACTTGAGTAAAAATACAGATATCTTCCCATATTTGTACTTTGGTAGAAGTTAAAGTCACCTATTAGAATGTTATTTGAGTGAAAGTCTTTAATTTCTTTGTGACATTCACCACCTTAATCCTTTGAAACTTGGAGCAACATCACTTTTCTTGTGCTGCTTACAGATGCCTTTCACAAGTATTTAAACCTCCCTGAGCAAATTGGTTAGATTTCTTTCAAAAACATGGGAAAAAATCAAAAAAGTTCTACAAATTGCAAGACATTAGCAGATTTAGAAAATATATATATATATTTTTTAAAAAAGCTAGTGGAAAATGTCTGGTGAGAAGCAATATTTATAATAATTAGAAATACATATTTAAAATGTTGTTAGAATTATGTTAGAAGAATTATTGTAAATTTCTGCACCTTTTCCACATCTTGTTTGCCTTTTACTGTCTCCTTTCCTGTTGTTTTTGCTTTTTGTTTGTTTTATTATTACTTAATCTAATGTAATTTTTTTGTGCTCATTTTTTGTCATTTCTTCTTTCATTGCTCATATCATTCTTCCCATGTTTTTGAAAAAACCCAAGCCAGTTTGCTAAGTTTAAAGGGAAAAATGAAGCACTGGAAGAAAAAAAGTCTTTTTTCATTTAAATGATTTAAAGAACAAAATCCATTTTTTCTTCCTTCCTGTTCCTTCATTCATCCATTCGTCCCCTCTTCCCTTCCTCAGTTTCTTCCCTATTTTGTAGTAAGTAACTAAATATATAGATGCAATGTAGTAATGTAAAAGTTGACAGAAAATATAGAAACTCAAATAAAGTACAGATACTCCCAAAAACTACTTAAGTACTGTAACAAAGTATTATTACATTGTTACATTGCACCACTGTCTGTTGGTGAAAATCTATCCTGCACACAGTTAAATGAACTCTCTATACTTCTCTATGAGTCAGCCAATCAAACCCTCACAACACAGTAACATGAGACCGCTTTCAGGGGCATGTTTTGTACTTTTCTAATGCACTGTGTAAAAGTGGAACAGCTGGCTCGCTTCCAACACAGGACAAAAGCTCAGACGGTGCACAGAGAAACCACGGCAATTACTGGCTAACTCGGGTTTGGTGTAATCGCTCTTGAAGTATTAAAAAAAACAAACTAAAATGTACCTTTTGTACTGTACATTACAAATGAAGCCATTCTGCCTCAGAGAAAGCAATTTTCCTCCCATTTTCGACTACTCAAATCTTCCTGAGAGTCATCAGTGTGATTAAGGGAGCTCCTTAAGGCCAAAACTGAGCAATATTAATGCTGGTGACCCTCAGACATGACATGTGAGGGAGAGCCAGTGGCATACTAGTCCAGAACTTTTCTCAGGACATGATAAGGATGACAGTAGCTGTAGTTATCACCTCAAGTACAAAATGTACCTCTCTCTTCATATCTCTCCGTGCAGCTCTCCTTTTGTTTTTACAATTTTGAGATTCCAGCTTCTTCAACATTCCAGATTTTATTGATTCTCTCTCAGACTAAACAAAGTATTACGATGGCCTTAAGCAGAATATGTACGCTCTGTTTTCTTGTGCTCACGTGTTTCTGAAAGCTTGACAGATATGCAAGTTGTATTGATATATATATAGAAATACAGATGGTGTAGAAAGCTGATTGCACTGGGCTTTAAAGGTCAAGTGTGTTGGATTTAGTGAGATCTATGCAGAAATGGAATAAAATGTCATAAGTATGTTTTCTTTAGTGTATAATCGGCTGCAAATAAGATCTGTAGTGTTTTCATTACCTTAGAATGAACCATTTATAGCTACATGTTCCACCAACATGTTTCTACAGTAGCCCAGAAAGGAAAAACTAAACACTGGCTCTAGATGGAGCCATTCATGCTTTTGCATTTTATTTATTTTTTTTTTTGTGGCGCTATACTCAGCAGCTCCTCTGCAATGAGTGTTTCTTAGTTTAAATTGCTAGATTTGTTTGTTTTGGAGAGAAAGAAACTACTGTAGATAATTCGGTTCCTAATAAAAAGCCCCTGAATGTCAGGATCTTAAGTTATCAGAGAAAGTAGGTGATAATGTATGTGAAGGTGCTGGGCTTGCAACCCATCTCCAACATACCAAACAGCACACTGATGTATAATGTTAAGCTGCTTTATTCTGTTTTTTACCGGTTTAAATCAGCTGTTTGTTCTGGAGAGGAAGAGACCTCTGCGGATAACTGGCTCCCCATAAAAACCTCCTGATGGAATGAGTTTCAGGAGTTTTAGCTAGTTGCAATCTGCAATCCTCACCACTAGATGCCACTAAATCCCCCCTCAATCTTTCACACTGTACCTTTAACTAACATGCAGAAATGCCAAGACATACAAGGGGAAACACATACTTATGTATACACCTACTACCTATTTGCACCATAAACATTTCTATAACCACTCCGAGTGCTATATTTAACCCCCTACTTATACCAACACAAAGAGATCCCCATCAGTGCAGCAATGTGCACATAATCCCACAATCATACACCTACACTGCATAGGATGTTTAGACTTTAATTATGAGGGGGACAGTGACACCACAAAAAAACAAACGGCGCTCATTGCTTCCTACGCCCCCGCAAGCATCAACGCAATTTCATCTCCCTTTGAAAACTTCAAGGCAGCAGTGTGCAGCTCCTTGAGATAATGAAACGCCACTGGCTAGTTTGTGCTGATCTGATTGAATGGCCGGCTCGCTCTGGGAGTCAGGGCACTCTCGTGAGTGGGAGAACTAGAAGTCTATTAACTGTGAACTCTCTCTTTCTCTCCTTCATCAGTCGTGATTATAGATAAAAGAGAAAATGGCAATGAGTCAAGGACTTTGAGCCATCTGCGTAATGTAGATCTGTGTGTCCAGACAGGGAAAATCACCTGATGCTTTTAACTTCTACTCCTCTTTCATGAGTAAACTCTTGTCAGTCTTTCCTCCAAATGCTTCCAGATATCTAATAAGTACACGATCTGCAAAATGCATTATCCAAACACTGACTTAACATGTACAATATAATAGCGCAGAGTAAAACCCATCAGAAAACTACAGTAATTTGCTTCCGCTGCCAGCAGCTCGGTGCTCCCATCCCTCCTAACTAAAAATACTCGACTTGATCTGGGATTTCTCTGGAACAAATGATGGTTTCAGTCTCCCAGCGGTGTTGTAACTTTGCCCAGCTATGGAACTGAGGCCTCTCTGTTTTCAGGACAGTGCACTGTGCAGTGGTAATGTGTGTGTGTTGTTCACTAAAGGGCACCATAGGAAGGACCCCAGGTAAAGTCTGTGTTCCCGGGGGTCCACAGCTGCCAAAGGAGTCCAAAAGCTAATTGAAGACACATGTGACCAGATGTTAAAGGGCATGAACTTTTCCTCAAACATACACATATGCACAAAAATGTACCCAAAACACCTTCTAAAGCTAAATGCTCCCCTGCAGGGCTGCTTCCACCCACACTGGCTCTCCTGTGAGCTGAAAACAGAGTGGGTTCACTGCTATCGGACATCTGCTGCCTCTAATGGAGCACTAATGACACTTGTCGCTCTGTAGTCACGCTCAGCAGTTAACACACTTCCGTCGCTCCTTCCCTTGCATCTCGTTACATGTACAGTAGTCCATAGGTAATCTTTAATGTGAAGAAATTTAACAGCTACATATATAGTATTTTATATAGTACCTTTTGAAAGACAAGTGTAGCCTCCTGGATGGACTTTGGACATGTCTGACTTTAAGTAATAGATTGATGTTGAAAAAGCTGCATGTCATGGATAAACATCTGAAATAGTTTAAATCATCATCATAAATTTCACAGTTTCCTGTGGGATTTTACCTTCCTTTGCCATAACATGATATAAAGTCTGTCAGACAAATGTTCTCATTAACTGTGTCATATTAATTTCAGCCATATCTAAAAGTCCCAGTACTGTAATTGGGCCTGCTGATGTGAGCACATGCAGTACTTCAACAAGTACTCAGTCTATAGTATGTTTGAATGCAGCAGTGTAAACAAACAGTCTCCTGGATGGAGACAACAGGCCCTTTGACCCGGACAGCATTCCATGTCAATCAGCCTTTGCAACAGTGCACTGCGCTAATTGAGTGGTCCGGTCCAACTTGGCTGTGTGCAGAGACAGACACAGTGAGCTGGACAATGTCGGCCTAACTACACAATAGTGGGTGTGTCTGTTCTAATATATATACAAAGAAAGAAAAGATGTCTTCATACAGATTGGACTCATCCTCTGCTAAGGGGATAGTTAAGATTTTTGAAGTATGGTTGTACGGGGTACTTACACATAGACAGTATATCACCTATAATATATATATATATATATATATATATATATATATATATATATATATATATATATATATATATATATATATATATATATAAAAAACTTTACCGAAGGTGCTAAAAGTCTGATATAATTTAATCATTTTTTTAATTGCAAGAACTTCACAAAATTAAGTAATTATAACCAAATTTCAAGTAAACTTAACAATTACATATTTAGTGAACATAAATTAAGACTAACAGTTATATTTAATTAGATTTTTAAAGGCAATTGGTTCCCTAGATTTTTTAAAGTAAAATCAACTTGTCAGATTTTATATTGCAGTTTGAAGAAGCAGTGGGAGCTGAGCAATGTAATGCTGTTGGGGGTCCGCAGCAAAACCTATTTTAGCCACCTAAAAAAAGTCCCACCTAAGATAATAAATATTACCATTGGTGTTTGCTATATTGAGAATATTTTCACTGCTTTACCTTCATGTTAGGGATTTCCAGTGAGAAAAAGAAGCTGTTATATCCCTCCCCTTCAGGCCAGACTCCATTGAAAAAAACACTGATTAAACATTGCTGAACACAGGAGCTGCTGGTCTGTCACTGCTTCAAAGAGTTATTTTGTTTGTATCATTGTATGACTTAGTAGTTTAAAACTTGGACCTGGAAGGGGATCATAATTTAAGAGGAAAATTCAATCTGAAACAATGTTTTGCGCGCTCAAATCTTGAAAGTGTGTGTATATCTATTTGTTATGTGCTTTTGTGGAATGGACTGGAGGAAGCAATCAAATATCAGACACCTCGGATTTGGGAAAGTCCCTCTATAACACAAACAAACTCAGTAATTGAAGCAGTGGTAAATGAGCAGCTCCCATGTTCAGCGAGCTAAAATTACTATTTATGTCAATGGAGTCTGTTGGCTTTGATGAATAGCTGGGGAACTGAAGCTGTTAACAGCTTCTCTATCAGAATGAGGCGTCTGATGGAGTGGTCAAGTGCTGATGGAGTGATATAGATTTTTTAGGTGAGATGTCTTTTTTTAGTTGACTAAACTACATTGTGTTTCTGATCCCCATCGGACCCAATACAACCCCACTTAAAAAGATTTGAGCTATCCCTTTAAAATTCACCTCCTGTATCTTTCCTATCTTTTCTCCATTGTTTGTTTCTTTTTTTTTTGTCGAAGGACATCCTCTCCTCCCTCTGATTTCTCTCTCTCTCTCTCTTCCCTGCCATCCCATGCTCCTCACTCCCTTCGTCACCTCCCATCAGTCCTCACCATCTTTTCCACACAGCTGGCACAAACACCAGACCCTACACAGAGGCATCCGTACAAGTGTCCCCGTCCTGGCAACCCCAGCCTCATCGACAAGAATGCATCTATTCTCCAGCTCCACTTTGCCAAGAGTGGATGAGTGAGAGCGGCTTGTAGAAACAGCTGTTCAGGGAGTGATCAAAAGAAAAAAGGAGACTTCTTTGATTACAGCCTCTTTGTTCGCCTTCCACTCAAACTTACGTATTCACTAAGGCCACTTTCTGAGTTGGCCATCAGCCAGGGGAATGCACGAGGGAATAGTCTGCTTATTGGAGTAGGAATATATTTGTATCTATTTGCATTTTGAAGCCATCTGCTGCAAAACTCCAAACATCACTCTCACATGACATGCATTTTTAACTATAATATTTGCAAATGTCTCAGTCTCCCATGACTCTAAATGAGTCCTCGCTGCCCTACAGTTCATCTTGACCCCTAACCCCACTGTGACAATCTCTTTTGGTGCTTATCACTGAAGAGTGAATATGTAACCTTGGTTACAGCTACACTCTCCTTGAATCTATGGGGTTGAGATGCCCTCTCCCAGAATTCTCACAGGAAACTCCACCCTGATCCAGGCTTGTTTGTTTTGGCTCAGATTGAAGCGCACGGAGGAATAGATGAAACTGTCCCCCGCTATCTGCTGATTATCTCGACTCTATCTGCAGGCAGTAGGACACCAGTTCTCATTTCAACACAATCAAATGCACTTCCTGGTGTTTCTGGAAAATTTTGCCCTCCACTTTGCTTTCTATGGCGGCCACATTAATTCAGCCTCATCCTAAAATGGCCCAGTAGGTGTCAAGAGAAACGGCTTTGACACTAATTGTGTCATTGTACATTTTACCAGTGTGTAAGATAAACTCTTGAACCTTAAGCAAATTGTTTTCATGTCTTTTGAAAATATTGGAAAAAACTTTGGCAACTTGGCAAAACATTTCCCCAAAAATTACAAGCAATTGGTAGATTAAAGAGATTATTAAGAAAAACAAACAAAAGAAAAGCAAAGGGAGAAATGTCCATATAACTATATTTATAATTATATATTTAATACATAATATGTTACCGAATATTTTTTTCTCAAACACTTTTTTAGTTGATGCTTTCATTTTTTGGGGGCTAATTTTTAGTCTGTTTTCTTGATTTTTTTTTTTTTTTTTTAAAAAACAACTTTTTGATAATTTGCAGGTAATTTTCTTGTACTTTTATTTTTTTTCTAATTTTGTGCTTTTTTGTGTAGTTTCCTCTTATGTTGCTCATTGCCTTCTCTTTATGTTTTCAAAAGAAATCAAGCAATATGCTCAGGCTACAAATGGTTAAGCTCAGTCTTAAAATGCTGGTAAGCCACGCTTTAAACTTCTTGTAAAAGATTAACAATTAATGATAAATTATACAATGCAAATAATTTCAACTGCCACAACATCTAGTGGCTCATATAAGCATTTGCGTAGGTGTTTCTCGTAAACCAGATTTAAATGCCCAGAGCAAATGTACTCATATGCCATTGACCGGAAATCTTTTGTAGGCAGGAAAATCACAGAAAAGTCTTGTGTAAGACATCCACCTAGTTATTTGGTGGGCTTGTTAACACAGAGTAGAAAGCTGTCATTTTTCTAGGCATGCCTGAGCACGGCAGTTTTCGGGAGTTCCCGTTCTGCCTCCTTATCCTCCTCAGCTTACACACACAAAAAAGTCCACCATGGATTCTCATCTCCATCTTATAAACTTGCAGTCATATGTCATAAATCAAACGTGGCAGAATGAGTCGATCAGGTTGTCAAGTCAGGTTGAAACAAAGTGCGTTAGTCTACAGCCACTCTAATCCAGCTGACTATGAGTAAGTTTCTGCATAAATATTTGGCCCCAGGAGGTGAGTGCCCTCCCTCGCACCTCCTCTCCCTTGTCTCTCGTGAAGGTTTTGTACTGGATCTGGTGTCCTCAGGGAAGTGATGATTACATGAAGTCTAGTTCGGGAAACAATGGGCACACACCAGTGACTGCTGAGCCTGAAGTTCCTGACTGGGAATTACTTCAATTGCTTGGGGTTATATCGACAGATTGTTGGGTAATATGGGTTTGAAAAAAAAAGGAATTGTATTTCCACATTTTGAGTGAACTTTAACAACAGTTCACAAGTTGATGTCACAAAATAGAACATTTCTGTAACCTAATTTCAAATATGTAACCAAGAAATTATAATTAAAGCTTTTCCCTAGCTCTTTTTCTTTTTCCCCTAAATATTTTTCCCTCGCTTTTCAAAGTCATTTTCAAAATCTTTTAATTTCTTGCAATTTATGGAACATTTCTTACAAAGTTGCTCATTGCCTTTTTTTCCCCTGTGTTTTTTAAAAGAAATCGCACAGGGTTAAATAAATGTGACACACATCTGAAAGCAGCACCAGAAAACTGATGTCGCTTCAGGTTTCAGAGGGTTATAGTAATACATAAAAGGTAAAAATCTATAAGTAATTAATGAAGACCAAGTTGAAGTGGCTACAATAATCTGGAAATGGTTGAAATAGCTGAAATCGATGGTAAAAAAAACATTGTGACGAGTCGTGAGTTTCGCTGAAATTTAATGAAAAGCAAGCTCGGATTGCGCATGCTCACATGAAAATCACAGCTACCTTTGAGCACTCATTCACCACGACAATAGTCATCTCAGGTGCTTTACTTGAAGGCCACTACCACCCACAGTGTCGCCGGCCACAGTGTGGGGGACAGTGCCCCCAGACAGGCCCCTCTGTGTTTGCCTTACTGCTGAGACCCTGCCAGTGTCCCTTGCTAATGAATGGACATTTAATGATCTGAGAGGGCCATTCAATTGAGTGGAAAATGTGCAGGTCTGTGGAGTACAGCTCCACTTGTCGTAGGAGACAAAGGGCTCGGCTCTGTATTCACACACACAGTAGAGAGGGACAGAGTAGATTCACACGCTGGCTGGAGAGGAGGCTGAACACACACATGGCATGCATGGCAGTTTTCACACACGTGTATATCACAGATTTTTGAATAAGGATAAGGAGACGTTCAAACAGCTTCCCTGTCATGTAGCCCATTGACTCCAAATCAGTTCTTAATGGTTTTACTACACTGGAAAATTGAGAAACGCCTCTTTTTTCAGTGGTTTTTAGTGCTTCTTATAGTTTATATTAATATTTGTTATAAATATTATAATAATTGTTATATTTTATAATATAAGAAGCACTAAAACCAATGAAAAAGAGGTGTATCTCATTTTTTCAGCGTAGTAAAACAATTTGGCATTGATTGGAGTCACTTGGTCACATGACATAAAGCTATTGAAAGAAAAAAAATGCTGGATTATCATTAAAACAAACTAAATCACCTGAACACAGACTTTTACATTTACAATCTTGTAAGCTTATCAGCGTTTCAGCAGTTTCATCACCCATCCAATCTGAACCATCTGCCAACCTCAGCACACTCACAACAAACAAAGGACATGGACCACAGGTTTAGCTGTGGAAAACCAACACATATGTGTTCAATATAAACCCATCCTTTCATGTTCCAACATTTATTTGCAGGTCATACAAGCACACAAACAAAAATGGCACCATGTGGTTACAGAGGATCCACTGCACACAGCCGATCAAAAGACGACAGGAAAATAAATCCTCAGAGTGTTTATAGGAGGTCTAAGGGATGACCGCTGAAGTTTTCAGGGGCCGGGCGACCAGACAGCTTATATGCTGCGCAGACAGGAAGGAGGCTTGATATGGAGCATTGTAAATCATAGCAACTCGCTTTACCACAGGAGGGAGGACGAGCGATGTGGGAGCAAGGTAGCGTTGTGTTTGCTGGTCAGATTTACTGCAGTTAGCCTCTAGATTGTGTCATTATTCAATGGTCTGTCCACCAGATTACATTAGGCCTGGTCACAGCACCATGCATCAGATTTACTGCCCTATATATTCACCTATTATCCAGAGTGAAGAATAGCGGGGCTCTTAATAACTAGATTAAGTCAATGTAGATAGGAATATAATCATCCAGTCTGTCAATGTGGCAATGTGACTCTCGGACACAATTGTAAGCCAATATTCTCCATCCTTTCATGATATTTCATCTCCAGATAAGACTAACTCCAGATAAGGCAACATGTTTTTTTATTCTGCTGTGCACCCATAAAGATAACATATTATTTTTCTGAAAGACTGGACTGTTTGGGTCCTGGAGACAGATAGCTGCTCCTTTGGTAAACATAGCAGTCAAGTGATGGTGTGGGCTTCAAAAGCTTGTTAAGTATCAAGTTCTGAGTTAATGTGTCCCATGGGAGGAGGGGAAAATCTTGACTAAGGTGAAATGCTCCCATGACCTTTTTAAGCACATGCAGCAGCCAAAGACCAGTGTGGTCTGAGGTGAAAACACAGCGCTGTTATAACTGAGCTCAGGCCAAGGGTCAAGCTGCTGTCACTCCCTGGAGAGATAGCCCTTTTACTCACCCTCTCCCTTTAAGATCAGTATTTTCAAGCTGACATATTCCACTAGATGAATAATAAATGTCTATTTTTCAGCATTTTTTGGCAGTTATTGCTTCTCTATCCCTCAGACTGAGAGCTCATGCCCAAGGTTATCAGTTCTCTGGGCACAAAGCCAGATCAAACCCAGCCTCCCCTCAAACATTTCTTTCTTAACCTATGACTCCTCCGCACAGAATTGTTCATTTTGAACAAAAGTGTCTCTGCAGGCAGAGACAGGAATGCTGTTTGGAGTGACTCCCCTTTTAATGATTATACACTGCAGAGAGTGCACCATTGTGCGGCAAGTGTTTTAATTTCATTTTCACCCGTTAATAAATCATTAACCCTATCACGCATTCCTATCACTGTTAATGTGATGTTTCCAGAAAGTGGCAGAGAGGTTTGGCAATGAACTACTCAGCTCTAAGTGCATTTTTAGCAAGGTATGAATTCCATTTAGAAAATGCATCTCACCCGTAGCATTTCTAAAATGTTGTGATACTGTGAGCTGTTATAGCTACATTACAGTTGTTTTTTACAAGTGGGGCCCTGACACTTTGGGCCATCTTGCCTGTGCCCAATAGGCCCAGTCAGCAATCCATCCATAGAGATGGGTCTGGCTATGCACGACTAGTTTCATGTAGCGACGGGGATTTTTAAAACTGTAGAAAGCAGGGGAAGAGAATTCTCTCTGAAATAGGCAGCCAATTTTATGCACATTCTGCACCTTTCAAGTCAGATTAATCCCAAGATAATAAAATCACACTTAACCAGCACCTCTCAAGATCACTTATTATTAGCATGTTTATATGGAAGCTAATTGTCACCAATGATTGCATTACGACCAAGATAGTCCAGCGCAGCTTTATATTCAGCAGACAAACAGAGGGGTGGTATTAATCTTCTTATTTAACTGTTGGTAAGAAAGCAAATATGCTTCCTTCCAAAATGTCAAACTATTCCTTTGACACAAATAAAGACAGGAGGGTCCATTGTAATGCCGGGAGTATTGTATGTAAGACATGGGTTTGTGTAACAGCTGTTTTGTTTCCACAACACAACGAATATGTGCCGCTGTCTGCCGTCGCTCTATCTGTCTGCCTGAAAGCTAAGCTGAAAAACAGGTGCCACTGGACAGTGGGAGAGTGTTCAGAGCCACGCCTTCCTCCTCAGGCTATACATTCCTACACTTAGCACGAACTGGAGACCTGGGGAACAGCAAGACCTTGTGTGGGTCTCAAACCCCTGCTGCATTTCCTTCCTGCCACACATAAAGCCAAACACTTACAGAACACGCACATGTGGATGCTGACATACAGCCCCCACACTCAGATGAGCAAATGTGAGCATACACTCACAGATATTTACACACATGACTGCATGAAGATTTAACAAAGAAAAGTAATACATTGAAACCTATAGAAGTCATAAAACACAATTTTCAAGTGCAGAGACAATGTGTGGAGAGGTATCATGTGGCATCAGGCCAGTTGTTCCATATTAGATATATGGTATGAACATTTGTGGTCCAATGGGGGCTGGAGTAATGGCAATTCCATCCTGTTTCACATCAAGCTGAATCCCAAGATTTGTTTAAAACTGAGTTTGTCCCTCATGCAATACAATAATTTGATACAATATGGCTGTGTTTGAAGAATGATTGAAATAACACGTTTATTTTTACAGTGTATCATCCCTGCCCTTCATACCAAAACTGATTGGTAGATAAGCTGGTGTCAGTTGTTTCCCTGCTGTGGACATTTGTTAGGAAACATATGGCTAATATCACTGTCCCGGATTTATACTATATTGACTGTGATCTCTTTCTGTGGAAACAGAGGCTGAAAGCTGACTGGATTATTCAGGCAAAAGCTTGGTATATGGAACATAATGACACATTATTAGATGTTGCTCATGTATTATTTATATTTTTTTCTAAAACTAGATTTCATCAGGGCCAAATAGTTGAGGATAGGGCAGGAAAATACGGAGTTCTTTGTCTTTTGTCCAGTAAAGTTCACTTGATATTCTTCTAAGTGCCAAAGATGAGATGTGTATGAAAGTTAACCCTTAGAAACCTGGATCAACATCAGTTTTCCTGTGCTGCGTTCAGATGCATTTCACAGGTATTCAACCCTTTAAAACTTAAGAAAATAGGTTGGATTTCTTTTGAAAACATGGAGAAAAATGCAACACCCATATATGCAAGAACTGTCCTGCAAATTGCAAGAAATTAGGAAAAGCTGACAAGAAAATGAATTGAAAAAAGAGAAAGATTGAGAAGATTATTGGGAGAAAAGTAAAACAGTAAACAGACTAACTTTTATTACATATATAAAGTTAATAAGATTTACATTTTTGAAACATTTTCCAAGTTTCTTGGATTTTTAATTATTTTATTATTATTATTATTTTCTTTTTTTGTGCAAATTTTCAGGTAATTTTCTAGCTTTTTAATAATTTCTTGGTAAGTTTAGGCAATTTCTTCTTAAGATACTTATTGCCTTCTTCACATAAAGAAATTCTGCCAATTTAGTCAAGTTTCAAGGGTTTAACCATTGTCCTCACAATGGGACAAAATTACAGCGTTATTGTTGCTATTATAACGTATTATTGTTGTCACTGTGCGCATGTGCAGCCTCTATCTGCATACATGTGCCTATGTTTCTGTGGTAAATTTGTGGTTTAGCGCACAGGGAGCAGATCATGTTTTATACCCTTGAAAGGTCATCTGTGCCCAGCTAGAGCCCTGGCTGGACTTTTAACAGACCACACTGTCTTCTACCACTGCTCAGAACATACTGGCTTCATAGCAACTCCCAGCTCCATGGCAACGACCAGCTCTGTCGTCGCCGTGCAGAGAGGACTCGGTGTGAGAGCGTGCTGTGTTTCATATTCAACCAATGTCCTGCTCTGTATGATATGTTCGCCAGCCTTGGTAATGCGGATTAATATTCATGGAAATTCAACACGAGGCTGATATCCAGTTATTTTGAGGACTTTTTTTCTTCTAAAATCTTGTTTACTTCATGTTCATGAGGCTGTTTCTGTATTTCTCACTTTATTTTTTTCACTCTATTCCAACCATCTGCCTGAAGACTTTACACAAAGCCTATTGGATAACCAGAGATAAGAGTAATACGACTATTATTGAGCACACTGATGTACTCAGTCTTTGCATTTGCTCTGCTTTACAATAAGCGCTCCATTTCTATTATCACACATTCACATCAGGAGCTCCACATAGCATCCCACCCGTCCCATCAGCCCTCAACACTGGAGCCATTCGGGATATACAACAAACCCCAAAGCAGCAGGAAAGTTGAGCGGAAAGATGTTCTAAGTATGTAGGCTTAACCTCCTCAATTAAATGGATATTATGAGGCAGAAAAAAAAACATAGGGATACTGAGAAGAGGAATTAGGAAGGGTTTTTTTTTCTGGGACAGTATGGTGGGCTTGGTGTAGAAAAAAAACAGGAAACTGGGAGATAAATTGCAAATTGCATTCCATGTGTGTTGTGTGGGTTAAGGCTGGAGGGTTGTAGAGCAGAGGACTCAGGGGGCAGGAGCAACTGCATTCGGGTCTTTGTCCTCGTGGTTCACAGAGACCAGTGTTGGCTTACAGTTGGGTCTGGGGAATACACATTTAAAGGCTGGAACTAATTTTTTTTCTCTACTATAACACTGGGCAGGGACCGCAAGAGAACTAGCTGCTGTTATGTGAAAAGATACAGTTTTTTGTACTTTTAAATATTTCAGTAGACCCACTAAGAAACTCTATGAATGGGTTGCACCAATAAGTATTAATTTAATTTAAGATTAGCTCTTATTTAGAGTTTAGTAAAGATAGGTTAAATCCAGATTTGAAATTAAGCAGAGCTCTGTTGCACCATTAATAATTCATCTTAACAGAATTTAAAGAAGTTAATCAATAGGGACAAGCATTGTATCTAAGTTTAAATGATAATATTACAAAACGCTGAAATTTATAATTTTATACATCATCACCATAATCACTATTTAAATTAATCTTGGTTTAGTAAATCCAAGTGTATTTATTTAAACAGACTTTAAACTCTAAACTTCAATATCAATAGGGATAAATGTTATATATTATATTATATTATTTGAAATAAAAAATAAAACAAAACAGCAACAAATAATTGGATGAATAAATTCGTACAAGATAGGTGTAGGGGGGCAATCACTGTTTAAACAGCTGCTTTTCTGAAACAATAAATGTTACATTGTTAATAGCTAAAATGTTGCTGGCTCAGTTTCTCATGATGGCTTGGCAGAGAGGCTCAAATGTTTCCTCCTTTGAAAAAAAACAGTTCCATAAAATCTCAGGAGTCAGTGGTATAGCTGTGTTTCTGTCACTGCCATGATTGACAGTTGGCTGGATCTTCCTGTTCAGCTCCAAAACAGTTTCCTTGGTGAACTGGTATCTTGAGAAAAATTCATCATCATCATCATAAAAGTAGGTTGAGTGTTTCTCTCAACTTTCTTTGAAGAACTTGATTATTTTGCAATAATCAATCCATCTAAAAAAGGCAGCCACTGTAATAGTTAAACCTCCTCAGCAGCAAGTTTAGAGTTAACTCTGGATCACAGTTTAAACTGGAGTTTTAGTTTTGGTGCAACAGAATTAAATTGAATCTAGGTTTAGAGTAAAAACTAAACTGAGATGAAGAGGGCATTTAATTCTTTCTTATTTTTAAGACAGTTTTAAAGTTTGGTGACACAGTTAAAACTTAATCCAGGATTTAATCAGGTTTAAAAGTTAATTCTTGTTGGTACAATCTAGTTTAACAGTCTAAAAACAGCCACTGATTTACCAACGGCTTTCAGTGCAATTAAACACCTTATACAAGAGTGTATCGTTTTTCTGCCAATAAAGTCAAGCGCAGTTTGTCAGTATCAGCTGTCACCTTTCCAGAGTGACACTTTTCAGATGACAAAAGAGTGGGTCTAAGACCCAGAGGGGTGAAGGATCAGGTGATCTCCAACCCTTTCGCCAGTGGGAATTGATCACATAGAACAAAATAAGGGGTGAGGTCAGATTGTCTGCAGTGGTTTGGTTGCTTTAAATTCCTATCTGCAAATATATCTTTTAGGACGTTTGTCATGTGTCGAGTCAGGGTGGCCAGGCGGGGCCTTTGTGTGTACAATCGCATGGATCTGTTCTACGTCAGTGCTGCAGCAGATGCACGTCTTGATAAGGCAACAACAGGATGTTGACAGTGTATACACTGGCATGTTGTGCGCTTACCTTTGGGCTGAAAAGCATTTCAGTTTGGTAGATAGTATGAAAATGCAAATGCAATGTTTAAGCCTGGATTAACTCTCTCATGTTAGATTTCAAATGTACAGGGTAGGGTCAGTGACAGAAAGAGATATGACCTCTGACAAAGATCAGGAGTGCTGCATTTCAGTCTAAAAGAACTCAATGAAGAAAAATATTTTTAAAGAAACAACCCCCCAACAAAAAACAAACATCAAAATGATAAAATCCCAAAAACTCAAAATTATTTAAAAAAAAAACAACAAAAAACAACAACAAACCATATCAAAATAGTTGGCAATTAATTTTCTGTGAATTCACTGATTGATTGATCAACTAATTGTTACCGTTGTACTTGTATAAACTTTTTGGTAATTTAATATTTAATAAACTCTTATGTTTTTATGCAAAAATTTTAATTTGTCGAGTAACTAAGGCTGTCAGAGAAATGAAGTAAAAAGTACAATATTTCCCCTCTGAGATGTAGTAGAGTAGAAGTACAGAGTGGCATGGAAAGCAAAGACTTGAGTGAGTGAACTTAGTTGTATTCCACCACTGATGGCTTCACTATTTGACACAGAGCGGGCACACAAATACCTGTAAAACCCCTGGTAAGACTCTATTGAGGAACATAAATACCTCTATAATATTAATGCTTTGTGTTAAATTTATACTTCTTGTTTTGCTCTATCCCCTGTGACGCTGAAACGATGCAAATTTCCCCACTCTGAGTCTCATAACAGATTATGTTATGAATAAACAGGCAGTGCTTCTTGAAACACACAGAGCTTTTGGAGGTGACCTGTGGAGGGTGCACAGTGAACTACATTCCCATAGAGCATTATTTCACAGGGGAATGGAGAGATTACCCCTGGGTGAGAGAAACTCTTGGAGCGTGAGGAGATGCAGAGCGGGAGCTTGGCTCATCCATTAGAAGAGGTCAGTGATGCCAGATGTAAGCCAGGAGTCGGCCAATAAAGCAGGCTTGATGAAAGATCGCACATTGCTGTGAAGACACAAGCAAACGGAGGAGATGGAGCTGCAGCTGCTCTCTCGACACCAGGGGGTTCCTTGGAGAGACAGACGAAAAAGGGAAAAGCAGATGGAGGGGGAGTCATGGAAAGGAAAGGATGCTTTAAAAAACTCTGGCCTGTTCTGTGAACTCTCTAAGGGGATTAAGGGTTTAATGAATTGCCTATTGGAAGCCATAAGTTTGAGTGATAGGCAGTGGAGCGAGGCAGGGGATGGCTGTCACAAGAGTGCTCATGTGAGGGCGGGCCATGCGTCTATTAGTTTGCTTGGAGAAGTTTTGACAGGAGTCCTGACTCTCATAATATAGTCCCTCTCACACAAAATGTGCTCATTTGCTATGATAATGCAATTCCATTTAAGTACTTAACAAGCTTGAAAAAAGCTTTTGTATGCTCTTTCTCACAGTTGATAGGTGCAAAAAGTTCAACAGACAGTAATTTCAGACACATTAATACCATGCTGTCTTGCTATTTGTTGAGAGAGCATCTTCATTTTTTTATACTCCTATAGGGAAAATACTGAAATGAACATATTTACAAGCTGATAATAATTTAATGAGTGCAATGTGTTTAAAATGAGAGAGTGGAAAATCAAAGTTTGCTATTTCTAATGTTTAATTAAATGTTGATGGAAGTTTTGCTCAAAATGTAGGGGAGAACGGGAATAGTTGTAACACGGATTGTAACTCACTGTTAGAGCTCTCAAATTTGGACTCAAAGTACCTTTATTTGTCCACTACAGATTACATTATTTAATGTCAGTTACAAGGAATCCACTGTTGCAACATGCCCCACTACTTGGGTAAGTTCTAACAAGTGTAAAGATTTGAAAATTAAACAGTTAAAAAAAAAAAAACCACTTAAAAACTGACACTTGCACTAATACCAATTTCTTCTAAGGTAACTTGCTATCCTGTACCTGCCAGATGCTTATTACTCCATGTGGAGTCCAAATACAGCCCGGTAAAAATAGGCTTCAATTATAACTTTTTTTTTAAAGTGAAATGGAAACTTTTATTGTCCTCAGACAGAACTGGTGGAAAGCAAGAAAATGTAAGTGTGTGAAATAGAGAAACAGAAACAAGTAGGGGGAAAGGCGAGAGACGGAGGTTTCACACAGTTAACCACACTGCAATGTGTGAATGCAGCCAGTGCACTTGTTTCAAATGGGTGTGGAGGGCAGAGAGGAAGGAAGGGAGAGCAGGGGAGGGCGGCAGAGAGAAGCACAGGGAGGCAGACACCGACACCTTTGCAGTAACACTGAGAGCGAGAGGGGGAGACAGTCGGCTCTCAATGGGCAGGTCTCTGTGAAGCTACCTGTTGGAGCTCATTGCGGGAGACTGCCGTGCCGGACCCACGCTGATCGTGGATCTGCGGGAAACCCAATGCACTTGCGAGGCATGAACAGCCCAAATATGTCTCCCAGACTATTGCTGTGCGCTGTTTTGGCTTTGTACCACGGGACGCAAACCTGCAGTGGATTTAACATAGATGAACGGTTTCCTGTGATCAAAGAGGGGAAAACCAAAGGGAGCTTCTTTGGATTCTCCGTAGCTCTGCATCTACAGGGCTCCCGAAAGTACCTGTAAGTTATCAGCTGTGCATGCTTTACTTCTTATTCCTTTTGAGGTTAAAAAGCGCAGACTACGCACCTGCTTTAGACCAGGTGGCGGAACGAAAAACAACCATTTTGTGCGCGTCAGAGAGGCTCATTGCGCCGCAGAATATTGCATTTAACACCTGTAGCCCGTTTATAAACTACGCTTACTTGTTAAATAATTTCCTTCGCATCACACACACTTCCCTTTTTCTACATGTAAAGTTCATCCCCAGTGCCACCTGTTTAAATGGCAATAGAGCGGTTGATATCCAGCACATTTATTTACGCATATACCCCTAGAGACCATTTTCAAGCGCAGTGTGCCGTTTTTGAGCCTATGACGTAGTATGCGTTAAAGATTTGATCAAAGTCCCGTAATTGTGGACTGGCGGAAGTTGGTACCTGGATCAGAAAAATGTGTCATTGTGTTGCAGTCAATGTGTGGAAGGCTCTCACATCAAACAGGAATCTGAGCTATTAAAACACATGCATTGTGTGCGAAAAATGGGCCAATCTCCATTTCAGTTTTTGTTTTTTGTTCTTTCATGTTAGTCCAAAACATTCAATCATCTAGTCATTGAAAGTGCCATTCTCAAACTTTGACTCATTGGTATGGTTAAAAAAAGATACAATTGACAAAATTAGATTTATAATTCCTGTTATTTGAGAGGAACTTGCAGGCGAAACTTCTTGGCCAGGTGAAATTATGCTGTGGAGTTCATTACACAATCTGAAGTAGAGATGCTCAGTGGTATCGGCACATCATTGGTATTGGCAGATATTGGCTCTAAAAATGAAATATCGGAATCAGAGAACATGCTAATTTCTATTAACCTTGTTTTTTTTTAATTGACAGCAAACATGTACAAAGCAGGTCAATGCACAGGTAACAAAATAACATATCTGAAATATAAATAAAAAAAAAGAAAATAAAACACAGGCTAAACAGATGATAAAATAAATAAGAATAAATGTGAAAATACATATAAAAATAAAGATAAAGCAGGGCACAGACATATAGATAAAGAGGTATATTCAGTCAGAGGATTCAGGGAAAAAGTTGGATAATTTAAAAAAAAAAGTGGATATATTGATATCATTATCTTTTGTCGGACAAATGAGTTGTTATATATTGACATATCGGATATTGGCAAAAAAATCCAGTATTGTGCATCCCTAATCTGAAGTGGCTTTTAAGGTCATTACAGCACTTAGAAAAATTGAATTTTAAAATATTGTTATTGTCATATTTGTAATCTGTAGGCCCACATAGCCTTTTTGGAAATGCATAGAAAGTCCTGACATAGCCCGCTCTACTTTCTCTCCACCTTTCCTGGGGCTATTACATTCAGCGAAGACACAAGTAGGTTTGTGTTTCGCAATAAAGGTGTTCATTGGCCTGTAACACTTGTAGGTTGTTATTACGGAGACATGAATGCTCATGTGGAGTTAACAGTGTTTGGGAGGATTTACATGAACTGTTTTTTGTTTTAGGAACAGTTGATGTTCAAGGAAAGAATGTGTGTGTTTCATCTTTTCTATATGAAAGATCTTCAAATTGTATCATTGTTTAGTGTAGGATTTCCCTCAGCCAATTACAGTGGCCCCCTCATCCTTCCCCATCCATGATCACACGGCGTGTCCGTAACTTGCTGTTATCTGTGTCCTGCTTTGAAGGCTAATGCAGGAAGAAGAAAATTGCAAACCAGGGCCCACATCCTCTGTGTTGTCACCAGTGGAGTGAGAGTGAATGTATAGTTTATCAGCCTCATCTCTGCAGAGATTTCCCCTAGTTTATAGAATGGATACCACTGTCTTGCTGACATTTGATCAATGTGCCATCTTGGCTCTGTCTCCAGAGGGATGGAGTCACTGTCCGCAGACTGCAACCCAAGAAGGGGCGCACATGGCTGTGGTAAACAGGCTGGAGGCCTGTAGGGACAAGTAGGCTGTAAAATGTCTCATCAGTCCACTGCTAAGAGGTTTAAGTGACTTTGTGCTCAGTTCTCATTGCAGCTTTTAATTTGGTGATTAAGGATTAATTTCAGGAATAATGCTCTACGAATGCTTCTAGATTAAGTAAGGAACTGTTTGACATTTTGGGTAAATCACCTATTTGCTTTCTTACTTAGAGTTATTACACACCAAACTGACATAAAAGGACTGGTGACGATAAGGGCCGACTGGTGAGCCGCCTCACATGTCTCGTCCAAGAAGTTGCACTTAAACACACCACAAAGCCAACAGCCAGCTACCATCTATATTCTTTGCCTGTGTGAGAGGAAATACCTCTCCATACCAGCAGGTGGAGATAGTTAGTATTTATTATTCTTAAAAGGAAACTGAATGACAGAACAGATTTGAGATGCTAGTAGGCACGTAAACAACACAACCTGATGTTGAAAAAACAATATTTACCACGCGTTAGTAAAAAGTTAAACAAAAACTTACAAACCATTTCTGTTAAATAGCTCAATGGCTAAAGACAAAATCTTACCTAATGTAACAAATTTGTTTTGATCTTGACTGAAGTCTTATATTTGCTTTCCTCACTTCCACTTATGCTTTCATACATTGAGCTGAACTGCCAATCGATTTCACAAAGCGATGGGCTCACTTCAACATGGTGAATCGGGCCCACAATCGGGTACCACAAAAACTATGACAATGGATGGTCACTGAAAGCCTGACATTGACCAATGGCTGACTGTCAGCTCAGTGTGTCAGGGTCTTTAGATGCACTCTTTTTGTGTTGAGAATATGAATCAACCAGCTGCCGCTTAGCATAGTTTAGCACAAAGCCTGGAAACACTTGGAACAGATAGCTGGCCCTCTTCAACAATTACAAAATCCACCTACCAGCATCTCTAAATCTCACTAATTGCAGCTCAGTATGCCTTCAGACAGAGTCAGGCAAGCTGTTTCCCCTTGTTTCCAGTATTTCCGCTTAAGCGTGATTCTCAGCAAGAAAGTAAATCAGTGTTTCTTAGAAAATTTCAAACTAATCCTTCAAACTTGAGGAACCATTGAAGGCCGCTGCTGTTGTGTCGTGTTGCCCTCTCTGCTAGCTTGACGTTAAGCCAATCAAAAACCCTTTGACTGCAAGTTGAGGTAACCAGATATGCTAAAATGCTAACTCATTTCCAGGTTTTAGGACACATTCCTGCACCACTCTGTGTGACTGTAACCTGTGATTCAAAAGGAATGTGGTAACCTACATACCTGCAATCAAAATCTCACTTTCACTTTTGAATTTAAAAAAAAGGTTTTTGCAATATGGAGTATATTAATTTACAGTGTTATGGTTTCTGCAGTTTTCAACAGCCCATTTGTAATCTGTGGAGCCAGCAGTATGTCCTGTAGTTGTCAGACCTAGTTGTGTAAATACTCTGTGATTCTGTAAAGACACATCACAATGTGCTGATAGTGTGTTTCATGTTTGACTTGGGCTGGTTTTACAGTGCTGTCTGTTTCCTCTGTGACGTTTGGCTTCTTTTGTGGCCCCAGATCCGTCTCACCGCACCACAGAGCTGTTTGTTACATGTCTCCTCATTATCGCAGCAAGCTAGTGTGGGAATATTTGAAAAATGCGAGAACACTGCATATATACCAGTCGTGACATGTACAATGTCTAAAGTGGCTGTTCTTTGTGCATGCATGCGTCAAACAGAGTCTAGGATAAAAGTCAAGACAGAGAGTTTCCACTTCCACTTCTGCAATAAAGCGAGTGCAATAAAGTTTTTCCTTAACCTCTTGAGATGTTGGCTATTATCTAATTAGTCTGAATCTAGCAGTGTACTTTGGCTCAGCTGAAGCAATTTAAAAAAATGTTATTTTTTCCAAATTGAGTGGGGTGCATGACCAATTCGTAGACCAACATTGCTTCTTTTTGGGGAAGGGCTCCACCTGACTTATCTAAAAGCTACCTGAGGCCAATTTGTACGGGGTATTCACTCCCCCCTTCTCTTTAAATCACCCATTTAGGGTCTCTGAGAGATTTTTCCTGAGAGGGCTTTTTTTGTTCTCTGTTGTAGCAGGGAGGAGGGACTGGGCGGTCAGCTGGCCACCTATTGGCTCTTCCAGTCCCCTGACCCCATGGTATGCTTGGAATGTATTACCCTTCTCTGCACAGTCACAACCTGCCAGGTTTCAGGTTGAGACAAGACAGGAGTGAGTGATTCTGGGGACTTTTGGGGAACACACACACACACACACACAAGCCCTTTGAATTTTAAAAACAGTCTGTTCGTCCTTCACCAGACAAAGATTCTTTAATTTTATGGGTGGGAACCTCTGTGACCTGAGAGGAAGAGTTTAATTCTTCTGACTGATGAATATTTAATCAGAGTTGAAGTGCCTTTGCTTTTCCAGCTCATCTCTGTCTGACTGCAGTGGCCCGAGGCCATGAAAGTCAGCCATTTAATTTGAAGGGGTCTTCCCCGTTCTGCTGTGAGGTTTAAACTGCTGTAAGGTTTATAGACATACAGTCTGTTATTTGGTTTGAACATGCATGGAAACATGCTTTCCTTCAAACCTCATGGTTTAAAGCATTTTATTGAGAGTGGGGTCACTTTGCACAAATCGTTAGCAAGTACAGATAAACAGAATTTTTTAGTTAATATACAAATGTAGCATGAAGATAATTAGTGCACTTGCAAAAATAATACAGACACTGCTCTCGTCCAGGATTTAAAAAAAAAAAAAAAAGACAGAAAAGAGGGGGAAAAAACCCCAAAACAAAACAAAACAAAACAAAAGGCACAAAGCACCCAACCACAAGGGCTGTACCTGGCTCAGAATATGACAGTTGAATCAGATTTGGAAGTTTAACACGAATATTTGATGGTTTGTTTTGTTTTCCATATGAAGTTTTAAAGTTTGAACTGGCATGAGCTGGATGTTCAGTGAGACAACGTCATTCACATAGCAAACAACTGAATGCCGCTAACAACAGACTGCAAATGCACAACATTTTTTGCCGACAATAGATATCAAACAAATGCCAGAGACTGTAGAACAGAACTTGGTACTTCAAAGAAGAAGAGCAGCCTTTCTCTCCCATTGTGTCAAGTATCTCCAACGTGCCACAGCTGCTTTAATTAAAGAGTGGGGTGAAAGTGAAAAATGCTCACTCTGCAGCAAAATGTAGGAACCAAACATCCCCTAAAGTACACTACACAGCATGCTGAATGGCAATAACAAACAAAAAAAAAGACTGCTCGAGTTGAAGCAATCTCAGTCAATTGAGGGTCTCTGACTGATGATTCAGATCTCCTACTTTAAAAGGTCAGCCCTACAACCCACCCAAGACTCCCAAAACTAAATCAATGGATCCTACATTTAGTTGGTAACAAAAATCTGCAAATGGCATTAAACTGTTGTTTTCTCCGAATGAATAATGAATGAATGAATAAATGGTTGCCAGAGGGCATCATATAAGTTTACCTTCTCATTTCTTAAGATATATTAAATCTCCTAAATTAAATGTCTGTTTTGCAAATTTAATGTGATGCAGCAGATGAAGATGGTGTGATGTACATCTGCATAGTCATCCTCTAGAGTAAACTTCAGTTTTAGTCTGTTTAAGACAGGAATTAATTTACTGGAAAGACATTTAAATGCAAAGTGATTCCCTATGCAAAACCTGCCCTGAATATCGAACAATGACCCCATGTTCATTTTAGTTACAATAGATTACAGTGGCGAAACGCAACTTTTGTTTTGTCGCTGCTCCTCTCACTGCACAGGGGACTCAGTTTAATACTCAGAAGGTAGAGTTTTGGATGGAGTATAGCTTAAACTGAATGACCTAATGTGTTATATATGACGTGCTGTAACTCAGGCTAATGTAAATGCTGTAGGTGGGTATGTTCAGCTTGGCTGTGATCCAATATTCCCCCTCAAAGAAATGCTAGAGGTCTTTGTCTCTGAAGTGGGACTATCAGAGCACTGGTGTCATGCCACAGTGAAACATTTCCAAATAACAATACTGTGTTGTCCATTAGATCCTCATATATGTCATACATGAAAACCAGCTGAAAGTTGTTCCTGATGTGTCCCAGTGAAATGTAGGCATTGCAAATTCAATTTGGGGGACATGTGGAAAAGTTGTCCAAATTGCTATTATATACAAATGTGCTGGAACTAACTAGAGATTGTTAAAAACATGACACTGTTTTTACTATGTTAATGTATAGTGAGATACATTAAATACTGTATATATTGCAATTATTGCCAAACTCTCCTTAGTCACATCATACACAAAAGAATACTATTAGTACATTTTGTTTTTATAGCATTGTATTACATATACATATTTATTTTCCAGTAAAAACATCCAAGTGATAATCATGAAATGTAATATAACATAATTAATGGACAGAGATACAGCCTATTAACCCATTATAAAGGGATGATTATTTAAAAGTGGTACGCAACAATGAAAATGTTGAAAACCAGATAATTCAGAGGTAATTCAGAAGTCCTCTAGTTTACTGGAGTTTAAGCCACTGCAACTGTCACCTCACCAAAGTTAAGTGCAAGTGTGTCCACAGTGACTGGCCCTAATCTTTTTGGTATTTATTGCCTGTATCCAATCAGTTGGTAATGGCACGGGCTGCATTTTGTGTAGCAGCCGAATGAATGACGGCTTCTAGTAACATGTTGAAATGGATCCCAGCGGGACATCGGGCCTCCTGCTAATCTCCACAGAGGAGATTCTCTATGGTGGGTCTTTCATTGGAAATACCTGCAGTGAAGAAAGTTTCTATCTTAACAAAACTGTAAGAGATCCCCCTTCTCTCCCCTTCTTGTACAAATGCCCTCTAACAGCATGGAAAAGAAGCTGGTGTAGCCGACCTCCGGGCTAATGAGGGCTACCTGCAGCTAGAAAAACTATATGCCTCAATACCTTTCACTATAGATGCCATTTTTCATCTTTGAAGGGGAAGCGATCCTGAAGTATAGGTTTACACTTTCTATGTGTATGTGGAAGTCACCGAATGTGGTGACTTGCTGTCTGTCCTTAACCCTTTGAAACCTGGAGTGACATCACCTTTTTAGTTGTGCTTCCAGAAGCCAGTGAGCAACTTGGTAAGAAATGTTCCACAAAATGCAAGAAATTAGTAGATTTAGAAAATTATTTTTAAAAAGCAAGGGAAAAATGTCAAGGGAAAAAATCAAATTAGGTTACAGAATTATTTTAATTTTTTAAACACTTCTCTTTTTTAAACTTTAGATTTATTTTTTTTAAATAATCTTTTTATTTATTTATGTTACTAGTTGTCAGGTTATTTTTTTGCTAATTTTTGGGATTTTTTTTTAGTCCCTCAAGCCACTTTGCTTAGGTTTTGAGAGGTTAAAAATTGCAAAATGTATCAAAAATCAATTACAAAAGGCCTCTCATTACATAGATTATTGAGACGTTAGAAAATAAGAGAAATATATGATAGATAAAGAGAAATATCTGCAGTGATACATTTTTCAGACATTTATCAAGCCTCAGCAGGTAAAAAACAGATGTTTCATGCACACACCTGCACTGCTTTATTTAAGATGACTAACATTTGAGTGAAAACATGGCACTATGCAGGCACGCTAACAGCTGCTGCTGTCTGCTCCTTTACAGCTGTGAGGTAATCCACCTGTAACCCTCCCCCCTTTACATACAGCTGGGGTCAAAATGTTAATGGAAATGTTGTTACTGATACTGCAAGTCTCTTGTGAATTCTGCTATGGCTGCATGGTGTGTGAGCTGGTGTGGGGTCACTGAGAAACATGTGTCCAGGGTCAGTCCAGCTGCGAGTCTGAGTATTCTTGTTTGTGTGCTCACATTTGCGTGTATTTCTCTCTGTCAGTTTGGTAGATATACATGTCTGTGTGTGTGTGTGTGTGTGTGTGTGTGTGTGTGTGTGTGTGTTAATCGTGTGTAGCAGCACTGTGTTGTCTGCATCTGCAGCACTGGGGGTCGCCACTCTGACGTGGGTGGGCGTAGTTTTGTAGACCAACCTGCAGACATAAGCCAAAATAACATTGTCCTTGTCAGACAAGGTTTTCCTTGTTGCTAATGAAAAGTGAGTTAGTTTATTATCAGGCGATGACCTGCCATGTTTAATTTGTCACACTGGGTCTAAATGAGTTTGCTCTCTTGTTACTGTTTCACCAATGGCAGATGGTGGTCTTCAAACAGGATGTTTGTCCAGCTGAGATACCCTGTTAGACTGTGTGTGTGTGTGTGTGTGTGTGTGTGTGTGTGTGTGTGTGTGTGTGTGTCTGTCCATTGATCTTTTATTTTATTTGACACTATTCAATCGTTCAACAGTAAAGCATGCATTTCATTTCATTTCCATCAAAAATGTTTCCCCCGGTGACTAAATTATCATTTATTACAATGACGCAAGCATTTCATTTCCGCTATTTCCCCTCCATTTGTAATCCCTATGTACGCTCAGTCTGCTTCTTTGTATAAAACATCTAACATCACCATCAACAGCTATGTTGTGAGAGCCTCACTGGGCTGAAAGCAGCCTTGGAAGACTTGACAGAGATGAGAGGGCAGAAAAAGCTCAGTTGCTCTTAGTCTTAGCTTTGAACTTAGTCAGAGACGTGTGGCTTAAAAACAAACATTTAACACTTTTAGAAACAAAAAATGGAGGGAAATGGAGCAGTATTCTGACTGGATCCCACCAGGTGGACTGCTTTTTATGTGATGTTACAATTAAACACAATTGGCAATGTGCACATGGTTTTCTAGGTGTGTCCACAGTTATTCATCACTGACTTCCTCTCACTTTGTACATGGTTTGTTAAACATTTACACCCTTTGTCAGTTTTATGAAGGAATTTGTCTTAATATAAGAGGCTGTAGGCTACCCCAGTGTTGTAGTGCACAAGATTGGTCTTGGTCTTGAGACTGGCCTCAAGACCCCTTTTTGAATCAAGTGCATTTGTACTTGGTCTTGTCTCAGTCTCAGACAAACAGGATTCTTTTTCAAGACTGGCCAAGTCCATAACTGCAAAGATAACACTACATTTCCTGTCCAAAATAGGATGGTTAACCAATATAACTAATAATAATAACTAATAATTTGAGCTGGGTGTTTGCTCATAGAAAACAAAGAAATAATCCCACATTTAAAATTCACTTCTGCAATTCCTTTTGATTTTTTTAAAAAAAAATCAAAAGGTTGGTCTCAGCCTCTTTAAGTCTTAATCTTGTCTCGGTCTTAAGACACTTTGGTGTTGGTCATGATTGGTTTAGGTTTAGGTCAGGTGTTGGCAACCTTTACTATCAAAAGAAGAAAAAAAAAGAGTATTTTTACCAAAACAAAAAAATGAATAAAAATCTATTTGAAGCCACAAAACATATTTGAGCCTTAGAATGATGGTAACACGGCCAGGTACATTTGATTTAGTGTATTAACATTACTAATAGTCCTAAATGAACATTCATCTGTCTACCACAAGACCGAAGACTTTGGCCTCATGTACATTTGCCATGTCATAATATAAATCAATACTGGAAAATATCTTAATTTTTATCTCAGTAATTATATACACCATATTGCCCAGCCCTTAGAATTAAGTGATAGAAAAAAATATGAAAGTCCTGAGATGTACAGTTTCAGTGAGGGCAGGTTTGCGTAACTGACATTTACTTGCAACAAGTTGATGTATCAGTGTTTGCCCAGAGAGGACTCATCTATTAGCCATGTTCTGTGCATGCAGACTCACAGTCTGTTAAAGACTAGGCGTGCTTACTGTGAATAGCCTGATAGCAATGTGTGTGCTCACCCCCCACCTACTGCTTTGTGAGAGTGTTTCCTGAAAGTACAAAGAACTAGATTTATCAGTGTGCTATTGTAATACAGTTAAACTGCACACAGTCGCACTCGTCACGTGACTTCATGCCCTTTTATATCAGCACGCTAACACACTATGTCTATCATATCAACCATCCTCTTGTCTTTCAGTGAAGTCATTAGGAGCATAAAAAGACCTCGTCTGCTCCTGTCCTCATGCTTAATTCAATCTGCAGATTGAGTTGCTCCATTTAGTATTATCTCCATTTATTTGCTTAGTGGGTCTAAGTGGCAGTATTTCCCTGGAATCAATATGTGTTGCCTGTAGTGCAATAACTTTATACCATCCTGAAAATACTGAGGGTGCAGTATAGGTGTGTGTGTGTGCATGTGTTAAACAGATTGAGGATTATATGCCTGTTTCTTGCTTGTACTTGTTTGGCAATTTCAAGACCTGCCATGTGCTACAGTGTTGAACAGGAAATGTTCAGGGGTTCTCCACATTTGATATTTCCTTCACTTCAGCTGGTTTAAGCTCACCCAAGCAGACCTATTTTACTCATATTTTGCTTGTTTGTTTCACTTTTATTCTTCAGCAGGCAGACCTTGTTAGTAAGCTGAAGCAAAGGCTAATGTCTGTTTCCGACTAACATTCTTAATTCACAATCACTTGCACATATGAGTCTTCCCTTTCAGCTGATAAACCGTCTTGGCAGCTATTTGATGGCAGCAGGTGTTTCATTTTTGACGTTTGAACATGCACTCCAGTTCCGTGTTACCTAACTAAAGCAGCACCAGCTTGTTGCAAAAACACTAGTGGTGAACGGAGTACTGAAAATCTATACTCAAGTAAAAGTACAGTTCCTTCCTCCTGGGGCTCAGAAAGGTTGGCTGTTTGATCCCCAGCTCCTCCAGTCCGTATGTCAAAGTTGGCAAGATACTGAACCCCTAATTGCTCCCAGTAGCTGTCTCATAAGCGTGTGATTGTGTGTGAATACACTATATAAAAACGGAGTATCAGGTGGCACTTGAATCTAAGTTTGAATGGGTGAATTTGAATTTGGGTGAAGCGCTTTGAGTGTTCGATTGACTTGAAAAGCGCTCTACAAGTGCAAGTCCATTCACCTTAAAAAATTATTCAGGTAAAATTGAAAATTATCATTTAAGAATCCTACTGAAGTTAATGTAAAAAAGTACCACATGAAGCACAAATAACTTTTTTTAAAATTATTTTTTAAGGTGTGCAGGCCAGTTGAAAGTAATGAAAAAACAGCACTTTAGTAGTGCAGATTGTTGATAAACCAAATAGGATGTACAAAGGGGATATGAACAACCTTCCACTCTCTCTCCTCCCTTTCCTTTATACTGCTCTCTTTCTTATAACGGCAATGATTATTGTAAACCAGTATTAATTTACATCTGCTATCTAGTTTACTATGGTTTCACCCATGGTATGTGCAACTTACTTCAATCTGCTTGTAGAGGTTAGAAAGGTTTTGAAAGGCAGAAATCTCAGTGTTTTGGGGGAGATACAGATAGCACTTTATCATGTAACTGTTGAATTTTTTAGATTTTGGTATAAAAAGTGTGTCCAGATGTGGTCTGAGATTGTCCTTTGAAGCTGCTTATTGTTTTTTCGTTTTGCTCTGTCATCATCTCATTGTAGTCAAAAGACAAGGTCATGCTACTTTTTCTTAGAGTCAGCTAAGAAATTGACTTTGGCAGTAAAGTGCTACTTGAGTGCTCTCTCCCTTACACTCAATCCCCACTTTTACAAAGGTATAAATGGCAAATATAGTGAATTAAAAAGCAAATTACTGGCTCAAAAATATACTCTGAAAATGCAGAAGTGCAGTTTTAAAAAACGAACATGAAAAGCACACCTTCCTTAAAAACAACAACAACAAAACTTTATACTTTACTAATGTGCATTACTTGCATAGACTCTATAAAATAATGGACAAAGATACCATGACATCAACAGTTAGTCTGTGGGCTCCTGTTTTGAAGTTCTCCATTGGCATTTGGTGTTGTCATCTTGGATTTTTGGTGCCAGAAATGACCATATTTGGACAAAGGGTGCAGCTGTGGAGGTGGTTCTGATTCATAGACTGTGGTGACGCCTGCAGACAGCCTGTTGGTAACTTGTAATGTTTCAGTATCCACCGTGAAAATAATGAATAATATTTTGTTCTCACATGCACAAAGCGATTGTGTTATATTGCACAATCTGTCAGTTTATGCAGTGAAAATTATCAGCAGTGTCGGGGATCCTGATGTCATTGGCACACATTTAACGCTCACAGTTCTTTTAAACTTCTCTCTCTTCTTCACATCAGTGGACCTCCTTAACAATGTTCATTTCCACCAGCCTCGCTCTGTATCCTCATCACAATACCTGGTTACCAGGGGCAAAATCTGCATGTGTCTACTTGTTTCCAATGGGTCTGAGTTGCCCGACATCACAGTTTTAACTGCAGAAGACCTGTGCATCATCCACAGAACTTGTTTGTGCTGTAAAGTGATGCAGAAGGAGTGAAACTGGTAGAAAAATATAAACTTTTAAAAAGTAGTCATGACTTCTTGCATATATTGTGTGTTTTTGTCAGTGGATCCTTTAAGAGCTGCATGACTGATAGTTAAAAACAGGCCCTGAGGTTCTCCAATGTGAAGCCTTTTTTCTTTTTCTTTGCCCCGAGGGCCGCTGACACACCCTGTGACAAACAGGTTGCCCTAAGCCTTATCTGGAGAGGTGATCCATCACTTGTGTAAAGCCGACTCACTCAAACACACTTAAAGGAGATATAATATGTGGTCTCTGCCACCAACTTTCTCTCACTTACTCATTTTTAAATACTTACATAGGGTTTCCACAGTCATGGAAAACCTGGAAAAGTCATGGAATTTCACAATCATGTTTTCCAGATCTGGAAAAGTCTTTGATTTACTAAAAATCATATTAAGATTTGGAAAAATCACCAAATTTTGTTGTGTGTAATAAAATCGCTTGGGTAATCTTCACATGATAACCTTCCTTGTAACATGTCATAACGCCAAATTCATTTCCCGTAGTTAAGGTGTAACATAGCTCTTATATACATCGCTGATTTGCAACCTTTTCTTTACCATTTTCTCTCCATTTTCTCCCTGCTAGAGCCTCACAGTACTGGATTTTTGGAGCCAATGCAAATATTGATATTGGGGAGTAAAAAATTCTGATACTTACATATCCACTGATATTACATATACAATTATGCAAAGTAGTTATCCCTCAGATATGGTTATCAAATACTTGCAATAAAAATATGTAATGAGGGCAGGGTATTTTGAAGTTTAACAATAACCTTTATTGTCAAAAATGACATCAGTCTGCTAAAACAGTAAACTTCTTTGGGAATTTGATCATTTTAAATTACTCTAAGCATCTCTTTGTACATTATGTTCTTTTAAAAACAAACTTGGTGATGGTTGATGGGTCAATATTGGTCGATAAAATCAACTGACTAATTTAAAACTCTTTTGGGCTCTGATGCTAGTTAGCTGAAATACTCTAAATTACACATTTCTTTCTTCGGTAACCACAGCTGACTTGGCCCCTGCACATTGTCTCTTCTTGTCAGTCTTGCAAAAGTCTGTGAATTGGAGAGAACATGTCATCCAGGAAGGTTTAGTCATCTTTAATTAAGTTGGGTTTCCTGGTTTCAGCGTTATTCTGAGTCAGGAGCAGACAGGTGGGGGGCGAGAGCTTGGGAGACTATGGCTTTAGTTTTAATTAACTACCAGAGACATGTGTTTTGTTGAGTGTCTCATAGACAGATGGATGTTTACCAAACTGACAAGGCCTTGTAGTGTTTTCTCTTTTTCTCTCCCATGAGACTCACTCCACTCCTCTCTCCTCCCTTCCATCACTCCATTGCTTTTTCAACACCTCCTCCCCCTTCCTTTTTTTGGCACTGTCAGGAGCAGTGGTGGGCAGCAGTAATTGACAGGATTAGATAAGTTGACCTCTGTTTGTCTAACTAAACAGACATGGACATACAGTAGTTTATCAAACTCCCTTCCCCTGGGAGTTTTTCTGAACTCCAGCTTTCAAGAATGCAGACCGCACTCACCTTGACTGGGTGTGTTCACCACAGTAAATGTTTGGTTTAACCAACTGATCACTTGTGAGGCAGAGGGGGCAAATTTCAACATGTCCTCAGAGGTGGAATGCAGGTTTCCCTCCTCCCTTCCCTTCTCTGTGCCTTTGACAGCCTGTTTATGAGGAGGTGATGAGCAGGGAGGGAGATAGGAGGAGGAGGAGGAGGAGGAGGAGGAGGAGGAGAGTGCACAGGACAGGATATGAGGTGTGTTGTCATAGTCCAGTCAACTCTTTGGAACTCAGGTTCTGATGATTTTGATGATTTTCCGGATGACTTGAAAAGACTTGGGAAATCCTTTCAAATTCCTTCAAATAACTGACAAACTGAGGTCATCAATATGAAAAAAAAACATCTTTTTTATTGACATTTGGAGAAGGGTATTCATCTGATAACAGATATCACTGATACTTTTTGTCATATCAGAGGAAAAAGTTGCACCTACTTTCAGAACATCATTAGCAGCAAACAACTATTTGCTATGTAAAGATAAAGTTGATCTATGGTATTCTGAGCGAAATATAAGTCAGGCTGCTTATGTGTGTGTAATCTGAGCTCCTCTGTTCTTTTTTAGTAGTAGCCGGTCCAGATGTGTATGCATTTTAGTGCATGTTGGTGTATTTGGCTTCCTGTGTGTGTGTCCTCTTGGCTAGCTAATTGGCTTTCTGCACTGTCCTAATATAGGGGATACCGCTTTTGTACCGGAGGCACAATGCCTGCCCTCTGGTTTCCCTTTAAGGTTAATAATGTAATCTCTGTCAGCACTGTCGCCTTTGTTATGTCTGTTTATGGTGTAAGCACTGTTGGCTGATAGCCACTGGCTCAACCAGCTCTATGTTTAGAGCTGTGTGCAGGCAATCCTGTCCTTGTCTGAATGTCGCATAGAGCTCTTTTAAACAAACATGTCAATTAGTGATCTTGGCTTTTGTTGACTTTGAACTATGGATGCAGCAGTTTTTAAATTTTGGTCTGATACCAATGTTTAAAATAACAATTTGGCTGAACGCAGATACCAATACAGATGTTTATATGTGTTGTTTATTTTTGTTGTTGTTATTTAGTACCTCTTTTGTGCCAGCGAAATACATCTACACTATAAAAAAAGTAACTGTTTCTATGTAATTTAGCCCTTCATCACACTACCTTTGAATGAGCTCAATTAGTTGCATTTGTTTTCACAGAGATGTTTGACAGTCATCGTTTAGCCCGCGCAAATTTGATGTGACACAGCAGAAACACATCATGCACCACCATCAGTAAATGTCAACTTACTGGCCAACAGGCTGATGACTGTCATCAAGATGAATATCGGACGCCACCGACAATCAGCCAAGAACTTGATACAGCCCTACGTTTTTACTAAAACCAGCTGTTTTCCTGCGTGTCTGGTCATTGTGCTAAGCCAGGCTAACAGATAGCTTGCTGTAGTTTCATGTTAACGGTGCAGATATGAGAGTAGTATCAATCTTCGCATCTAAACTGCAGTTTTATTGGCTTGTTGTCTTGTACAGCAGTATACTGATAATACAGTTTCTCATCTTTTCTTAACTCTCTCCAAGAAATCGTGTAAGCGTACTTCCGGAAAATGTCAAACTACCACTTTAATTAATTTACCGGCATGAAAATACCACCTCCTCGTTTTAAAGCTGTGTCCTCACTGTATGTCAAACTTGATGGCATCAATCAGCAGCTCTGAATTTTCACAACAAACACAGGTGACCCACCTGGCTCGAATGAGACAGTGAGACAACAGTGAGTATGTCATTTCTCTCTGGTTTGCTGCAGTAAGCATAGTAAGCCAAGCCTACCTAAAGCATGCATGATTAGCGCTGGACTTTGTGTCCCAATTCCTCAGAGCTTTTTTCTGTGTGTGTAAAGTTCACACTAACTGGCCTCTACGTGTTTTATAACAGTCTTGCTTATTCTCTCAGTTGACCCCATTTCTTTCTTGCTCTTTCTAAATGCTTTGGATATTTCGTTCAGTTTTCCCACAGGAATGGCTGACCTTGTAAGTGAGTGTTTTGAGACACTGTGCCGTTTACAGCTGAGAAACAGTTTGTGTGGCTGTGACTTCTGATTTAATGGGAAGTAGACAGGCAAGTCATGTATGCAGACAACACTACTTCTCAGGCGTAGCACATATTCTGTTGTATGAAAGTACACACACACACACACACACACACACACACACACACACACACACACACACACACACACACAAGCACACATGCACACTCATACTGTAGATTACAGACGGGGCCTCCACACTCACAGTGGGACTCTGTGGCCCTGATTCTCCACATATCAGCCAGTCACACTAACTGCTGCAAACCTCTGTGGAATCTCAGATGCTGTCTACATTACTGAATGATTACCTGAGCCAAGGCCTCTTCCTCCCAGTCCACTGGAAACTGCTGGCCCTCAGAGGCCATCTTGGTTTTAGCTGGTTGTCATCACTGTGGCAAGGTAATTGATTCATTGCTGATAATGCCCATCTGGTAGCAGAAAGAAGACATAATTGTGCCTTTCTGTTTCAAATGATGGCTGCAGGAAGTCTGTTTTTCATGCATCAGTGGAAAATACTCAGCGTAAGGGGCTATTTATTGTACCTATTATGGGAACTCTTATGCTCATTTTCAGGTTCATGTTTTTTTACTGGAACATACATGCTCTAATGTTCAGAAACATTTAAGTTTCCTCATCCTGTCCGGAACACTTATATTCACCCTCTGTTTGAGACACTTCATTTTAGTGTCTTTCTCTTTAAGCCCCCCTCCTGAAAAAGCCCAGTCTGCTTCGACTGATCAGTGTTTCCAGGTATTCCGTATATCTGCATCTTGCACAGTTTTTTTTTCCCCCTATGTGAATCAAGTAGGTCACGTTGCGGCTACAACAGGGAGTGTCTTGTAGTGAAGTGGGTGTGTCATGTTATGAAGGGGGTGTATTGTGTCATTAAGTGGGTGTGTCATGTTGCCGCCTGAGAATGATGGTTCAGACTTTTCCATTCTAGATATCAAAAATGATATGAAACTTTTTGTTTTCTAAATTTAAAGTCAATATAGTCACACATGATTAACCTAATTTTGATGAAAATGTCAGATAGAACCCATTAATTCTAAGGTGACAATGTAGTGAAGTAGTTAGCCCTTCCCAAGTGTTCTGTCTAGTCCCGGCCTACTGTGCTGTGAGTGACTATTACTCATCATATTGATGCTTTGAGAGTTAGTACTAGCCACAGCACAATGGGTTGACCTAGGCATAACACGCTCAAAAAAGAAAACTAATGTTGGTGTCTTTGCGGCATCATTGCAGACGAAATAATGACTGTAATGGAGTATGACAGAATTTGCTTGTTGAAATAATCACCAGTAAAATCTTCCAAACCATAGCTTCACAGCAAGATGTGTTGTAGCAGGAATATGATCCGAAATCAAGAAGAAATGAACATTTGCAAAATGTATTACATGTTTCCCTGACTTATGCATATAGCTACATGTTGTAGTGTAGGCTACGTAATGTGAACACTCGCAGTAGCGTTCCTGAAACGCATGATCATATAAAGAAATCCATCACAAGCTGATAGCTGCTTATCTTTGCAAAAAAAAAAAAAACCACCATCTCATTATTTCAAATTTTGGTCACCTTTTATGGACACATCTAACATTGTAACACAGTAAATAAGGGAAAGCGCAATAGGTCTCCTTTATAGACACAAACGATGCAATGTCACTTTCATAAAGTTCTGGTGCAAATGACTTCAACCTGGTTAAATGAGATTGGATGAGTAAATTTTATGCCACAACTCCCAAACTAAGTTTAGAGATGTTGTCATCTCTGATAAGATCCAAATCGGAAATGGGCTTATTTGATCTAAGGTCAGTGGTGAAAACAAAACTCACATGCCTGATTTCCACGCAAAGACAAACTTTCTGGGTCCGTCCAGGTGACACATCAAAGAGAAAATATTTGTGTCTGAGATCTTCAGACGTTCTCATGATTAGATTGCAAGTATGTATGTGGGGCATTTTGTCTGTGTGCGGGTGTGTATAAATACAGAAGTCTGTGGTGGAGTGGTAGAGCCTGGTACACAGTTTCACTCTGTTTGTATAACATGAAAACCTACTGCATAACCTGTGAGTAACGTGTGAGAGTCATGGATCAACTATAAAAAATATATAACAAAATCTATGAAATATTTTTCCTTGTTCATTCTTAGACATCAAGTATGTCTCATCCTTTCGTCATGTTTCACCTCTGGAAAAAATATCAAGTTGGAACAATGCAGAGTTGACTCATGAGAGACATTTTGATTTAAAGACACAATGACCTTACTGTAAAGGTGTATTTTTAAGTTAACGCCCATTATCTGTATTTATTCTTGCTTATCAGTGCATGTTAGAGTGGTAGCTGCCCTTCACTTAAAATGCCCACAAGCAATGACTTACAGCTTGACTCACCATTTTCCACTTTCCACCGCCGGCAGCAGCATGTCAACTTCCACCCACCATCGCATGAACACATTCACAAAGTTTGAATGAGAACACACACTGACTGCACTACTATATGCTTTTGTTTCACACACAGAAGAGCAGGCTGTATGTCACACACACACACACACTGTAAACAAGGTTGTCTGCACCTTCCGCCCTCAAAGTGAGGCTAATAAATCTTGTGCTGACAGTAAACAGTGTGTCCCAGGGCAGAGCCTTGTAGAGGGGGTAATCTCTCTACTTCAAAGTCCGGTGGTGTGTTAAAAGGTGCTGATGTAGGTGATTGTCTGGGTGAGTGGACAAAAAGATCAGGTCCATCACCAAGAAGCTTGTCTGTGTGTGCGTGTGGTGCCCAGACTTGTCACGGGTCACTCTCTGACTGCTCCACTTTGACCACCATTAATTCATAGGTCACGTGAACTGGCTAAGTCCCTCTGTGTGTGTGTGTGTGTGTGTGTGTGTGTGTGTGTGTGTGTGTGTGTGTGTGTGTGTGTGTGTTTGTGTGTTTGTGTGTTTGTGAGTGTGTTTGCGGGTGTCTGTAAGCAAATAAACACTATGTCTAAGTTGGAATACGGAAACAGGATGTTCATATTCAAATGTGCTATCCGCAAGACTCTTTCTCTGTGTTTATACTTGAAAGACTATCTGGGAAATAATCTGATGTTGTTTTGTCTAACAGCATTAAAAAAGCTCTGATATAATCCAGTAATCTTTATGTCTCTTTCTTTCTGCCTGTCTGTGTGCGTCCAGGCTTCTTGCAGGAGCACCCAAAGAGAAAGCCAATTCTCTACCAAATGTCAATGAAACAGGTGCTGTCTACTCCTGCCCCATTACAACAGACACCAATGACTGCTCCAGAATGGACCTGGTCAGCACAAGTAAGATGCAAAGCTCTCACAAGTGATTTTTCATTTTGACATTTGGCAGGGGAATGCAGTATAACCACAGGATGTAGAGGCCTGGTTAGTGATTTGCATGAGCCTGAGGTACACAGTGAAGGTAGCAGACTGCAGCGTGCACTGGAGCAGACTTAGAGGTTAGGGAGAGGAATTAGCATTGATGTGAAAACAAGACGTCTACTGGCAAGCTGCTCTGTGAGGCTGTTGTGACTGCGCAGCAGAGAGCTAAATTTTAACATCAGCATGCTAACAAACAATGGGAACATGCTAATGTTAGGTAATTGTAATGTCTTGTTCACTAGCTTAGTTTAGCACGTTAACATTGTAAAACTTGATAATCAACAAAAGTACAATGATCTTGACCAGTGTTCGGAATATTATAGTCATATCATAACTTAAGTACTGGTCAAATTTTAATTGTGACCAAAAGGTGGTACTAGATGAGAAGTCAGATAATCACTTGTGTAGCGACTGCATTCCAAATCTTTTTAAAATTACAAATTTTCTCCTTTTGAAATGTCATTAAGATTCATATTCTGTCGATCCCTAACTTAGACAAGATTGTTGTGATTCAAAATGTTACAGTTCAGGTATTAGTCTTTGCACAACAGATAATTATTAATGTTTTCTGTAAGAGACCAAACTTAATTAGTATTTAACCCCTAACTACGATATTGACACAGTTTTCAACTAGCCAATGTACTGAAAAACAGCATATTGGAATTCCTATGGAATTCGAAAGGCCATAAAGCATTCGAGAAATAAAATTAAATGGATACTCAGCCAATTTTGTACTTCCATAAAGTTGTTTAAAAATAAAAAAAAATTAAAGCAGCAGAAGCAGTGATGTCCTATCTGGACATTAAACTCCCCAAACCCTGGATCCTCTGCCTGATTAACATGTATTTGTTGCCATCAGTGCTTTCTGTTAAAAAGAAAAAAAAGATCCCCAAAAACAAGCCAAGATAACTGATGACATCATCTGGGGTCACTTTTTCAGACTTGACAGAGTTTTGTTCACAGCCACAGAGGACGTTGTACAAGGGTATTTACAGGCTGATCACGATGATTAAACTGACCTTTATGTGTAAAATCTCCCCCTAATTCCCCTTTTTACACATCCACTGCTGAGGATTTCCCTTATAGCAAAGTGAGGAACTGCAAATCACAACCTTCAAATGGTAATCCACTGGCTTCCTCTTTATTCAGTGAGGACAGAGCCAGTGTGTCAAACAGTCTCAGAGTCGAATCCACTGCATGTCCCATAGCATTCGCGTTCATTTGCTACACCTACATGATGAGCTCCAGGACATGAAACTCTGAAAGCGCATCTTTTCTTAATTGAAGGTTATTAACTTAAAGACTTGCCGCTCTGCTACCTGGAGGTGAATAGGCTTCCCGCAGGCTACGAGCAAGAACCATAATAATAGGATTCCTCATCACTTTTGATGTTGAGGCTGGAGTGACTGTTTCTACAGTCACAGCACATTTTTGTGGTTAATATCTGTCAGGGCATGATCCAAGCTGAATGGAGCTTTACTGTATGGGTTTCAAATAAAAGACCAAACATTTCAGTAAGACTGATGCTGAATTTTCAATGTTCATGCTCACTTTTTTAATCCTTTAAATGTTTGAAACCTGGGTGGACATCAGTTTTCTTATGCTGAGTTTGGAGACCTTTCACAACCTAAAATTGTTTTGATTTCTTTTGTAAATATGGGAAAAAGGCAATTAACCAACTTGCCAAGAAATGTCTAACAAATTGCAATAAATTAGTAAAAGGTGAGAAAATTATCTAAAAGTGTGTTTTAAAAAGGGGAGGATTATTCGAAAATTATGCAGAAGTATGTCCAGAAAACTATATTTATAATAACAGTAATGTTCTATATAAAATTATGTTACAGAAAAAAATGTGTAATATACAGAATAAATATATATAGATATATTTTGTTTTCAGCACTTTCTTAGGCTGTTTCCTTTTTTGTTTTTGTCTTGCCTTTTTTTGTGCCTATTTTCAGGTAATTTTCTTGTAACTGTTTTACTAACTTTTTGTAAATTTTTGGGCCATGTCTTGTTAAGTTGCATGTTGCCATTAAACCAATTTACTCAGGTTTCAAAGCGTTAACTTAATTTCCACATCTAATCCATTCACAGCAGATCCATCGGAGATGGTGGAGGGCATGTGGCTGGGTGTGACAGTGGCCAGTCAGAGGGACCTGCCGGATGGACGCGTGCTGGTGAGATGACAAACTATCTTACTGTATTAGTCAGAGTCACAGGTGGCTTATCATGAATACGGTAACATTTACTGTAGCACCAAGGGGATGCACGGTGAGATAAAACCTTTTGAAATTCAGCATGTAGTGTCACAAATGACAGATTGTGCTTTTTGCATCATTTTGCACCATAAGGCAACTGGATGACACCCTCATCACGCACACACACAACAAAAATGACACATACAGGTAGGGAACGCCATGGTGAGTAATAATGAAATCATGGTTGTAGGGTATGAGATTTTAATGACAAATTTTATGTAAAGTAAATATCCTTGAACTACTATACACATATAAATCCATAGTTATACATAGTTATAATGGTTATTGAGCCATTGTACCTTTTCCATATTCGGTTCATTTTAAATTGTAATATAATCCACCCTCATAGAAAGAGGGACGACGTGCCCTCACTTCTATCCACTGAACAAAAATGGAGCCGAAATATCACGGATACTGTTGCTGCCATCTTGAGCTGATGACGCTTAGAGTCAAAGTCCGGGTTCACTTGTCAAAAAGCAAAAGGGATTTTTCCATTGGAATTTCTGTTATTGCAGAAAATAGGATCTAAGGCGAACAAAACTTTATGATACTTAGACGTTTTGTTCCAAATATTCAAAATGAACACCATTTTAATGATTTCTTTACAATCACCAGAAGTAAAAAGCTAACACTAGGCTATAAATGAACCACACTACGGTTGCATGACTTCATTATTGCTACCACATTGAGGCTGTAAAGCTGTTTGGCATGATGACGTGCTGTTCTCATTTCATTTAGCCACTTGTTAGCAGCAGTATTTTTTATGATACATAAAGGCCAAAGAGTTGGGTATTTACTGACATATTTTAATGCCATAGAAAAAAAAAGGTGGGAGTGTTTTAAGCTTGTGTTAATTGTTAACCACAGACCTTATTTCAGGCATTTAACTAAAAACACATGAAAAAAATCTCACTGACTATGAGATGAGGGGATTGCTAAAATGCTAACTTATTTGGGGATTTTAGTACTCAATCTGGCAATTTGCAAACAAACTCCCACATGCTGTCTAACTAACCTTCATGAAGTATGAGGTTCTCAGTATGAGTACATTATCAAAAGGTGTCAGATTTAACACATTACAAGCAATTGTGCAGGATGTAACATCCAATAATAAACTCTCTTCTCTGTTGTCCAGGCATGTGGGCATCGCTATGTGAAGGTCATCCGTGGTGGCTTGGAGGAGCAGCGACGGATGACAGGAAAGTGCTTTGTCAGGAGCAACGACCTGACCTATGATCCAGATGATGAATGGCAAAAAAACCCGTATGAGTTCTGCAACCCCGGCTTTGGCATCGAGCTTGAGGGCATGTGCAGCATGGGAATTTCAGGCGGCATGACAGACACTGACGTCTACATCGGCGCTACAGGCAGCTTCTTGTGGCAAGGTGGGCACTGAAGAGTTAACGCCAAAAAGAGCGTGTTTTGTTACTTAACACTGAAATAATGGGCTGGTTTCACAGACAGGGATTAAACCCTGTGCAAGTCTGCCAAATTCTAGTGTTAGTCTAACACTGGGATTATTCTCTGTCTGGGAAACGTGTCCATTGCGCATGAAGCAGACATAACATTGTTGTCTGTTCCTGCTTTGTTATAAAGGAAATGTTCATCTGAGGTGGAGAGATCCAGATCCATTGAATACCTGGGACTCTACAGACAAAGACTTTGATCAGCTGAAAAGAAGATACAATTATATTGGTAAATATGTTTTCATATTTTTTTTAATTCTCTTTTTTATTGAGCTACATCAGGGTCCAAACAGATAGTTCTCATAGGACTTATTAGCCATGCTTTTCAAGCCTTCTGTACATCACTGGTATAGCAGGAGATAATATAAAAGTGAATTCAAGTGGAAAATACGGAAGCCAAAAAGGACCAAAAAAGTAAAGTAAATACAGGTACAAACACAGAAAAACATATGTAAAAAAATAATAAAAACAAACATAATAAATGGATCCAGAATGCAGGATAGTGTTGTCATGATACACTAATCACATGACAAATAAGGATGTAAAAACCATAAAAAAAACAAAAAAAAACTAACATAAATTCAGAAGTGAAGTACTGAGTGAGTAATGAAAAACATAATGAGGAAAAACATAATACGTTTTTCCAATAAAACTCTTCATAATGTTGAACTGAAAGTTTTCCATTGTGGTTCATATAACTCTTTCCTCATTGGTTATACCTAAGTTTCCCACCTTTTCCCTTTTTTTTTTTTTACATACAAGGAATTACATTTTGTTTGTTTTAAATCCATACGAAGTCTTGAGATGTTTTTTTTGTTTCAGTTAAAAACATAAGACTCATTCATTGGCCTCCTTGCTTCTAAGGTCTTTTAACCCTCCTACAGCAGATTACGGTTGTAACAGTGAATATCAAATGGTTTCTTCCTCAGGTTACTCAGTTCTTGAGGAGAAGAAGCTGCTGAGCCGTGATGAACACACAGTGGTGGCAGGGTCTCCCAGGGACGAATCTAAGGGCTCTGTGACGTTTGGGAGAAAGACTGACAGAAAGCCAGGCCTCGAGCCCGTGCTCATCATCCCTGGGGAACAAGTGGGGTCCTACTTCGGGGGCAGCCTGGCTGCCACCGACCTCAACAATGACGAGTACGTCTTTGCACACCACACTAAAAACTCATGCTGTCTTTATCTTTTTTTCTTTCTTATAAAGTACATTTGGAGAAGATATTTATTTAAAATCTAAACATTGTCCTCCAAATGAATAAGAATTAGTGCATCACCTGGTTCCTGTGGATCTTTTAAAGTCTTAAAAGGCATTACATTTATTAATCTAATAATAAGTCCTTAATTGGTATTAAAATGTCATATATCAAACTCTAAACAGTCTTAAAAATTCTAAGACACCGGAAGGAAGATATTAAAAAAAGAAAATTCTGACATTGTATGATGAAATCTCAAAATAATTGGTAATATCTGTTTGTTTGTTTTTTTTTAATTTAAAAATGATTTACCAAATTTAATGTCACACAAATCAGGACAGAGGAGCCACCAACACTCATAAAACTTTACCACATTCAGTCAAATGAAAAATAAATAAACTTTTTGCAAGAAGAACTAAATGTATACTTTCATAACATAAAATGCTCCTTATTTTCCATATGTGCCTCTGTAGACATTTTTTCAGCATTTGAAGTACAGTAGATGATCTAATTTTTTTCAGTTGACACACCCATATTACATGTTTTAGTAAATATTTGGGGAAACTCTATTAAGTTATTAATGTCGGTTTATGTGTTTTTACTACATTTTTGGATTATTGTAAAATGTAAAATGTATCATTAATTTTTTTTTGGACTGGCAATCAAAAGTCTTAAAACATTTTAAATTTAAGTTTTAAATTTGCCTTAAGCTACAACAGCTATTTTATTGAGAAATATTTCACTACAGAGGACCAAAACAAACTGGCAGCCAATAAATTTAGAAATATTTTTTTCACCTGATGTTGTAATTAAAAGATCCAGTTTATATGATTTAGGGGGATGCTTTTGCAGAAATGGAATATAATATTTATAACTATGTTTTCATGTGTTTTATAATCACCTAAAACTAAGAATTGGATGTTTCTTTTTTTAGAATGAACCCTTCATAACTACACATCGAGCAGGCATTCTGCCATGTTTCTACAGTAGCTCAGGACAGACAAACAAAACACTGGCTTTAGATTCATGTTTTCGCATTGGCCACAGTTCTCCTGCACACTTTGCACATGGGAGAAGTGTCAGTGTTAATCAGCAATCTCATCGAAAGATGCTGTTTAGTTCTACACACTAGACCCTTAAGCACAAGAAAGAAAGAAGAACAAAAGCACAAGTGATATGTTTGCATGTGTTGATGGGCTGTCTGTAATCGTATCCTGTGCTATTGTGTTGCATCACGCTCGAATGCTCTGCAGCTATGATCTGCCTGTTATGCGGAGAATGCATGACACTGATGTATGTATGAGCTGAGATGAGAATAAAAAAGCTGTCCTTTCAGCAGCTGAGATAAGGCGTTAGTCATGACATCATGGTGAAATCATGTGTCTCCCTGCATGCATTAGGGCTACCTTGTTTTGTCAGATTTAAAGTAGGACACAACAAACGTCATGTTTAGGATGTCCTCCTCTGGTGTGTGCGTGCATGTAGTTGCATATTAAAGTGTATTTTTGGATATCTCTTTGCCTTTTCCAGCTGGAATGACCTGATTGTCGGAGCCCCATTCTACTTTGACCGTATGAAGGATCAGGGAGGAGCAGTGTATATCTTTATGAATGAGAATGGATCGTTCCAAAAGACCGCCACAGTTGTCCTGAAGGGTCCGTCTGGCTCTGCATTCGGGATAGCAGTGGCTGCCATTGGTGATGTCAACCAAGACGGATTCCAAGGTATGACTTAACATTTATTTTACACTGATGAACAAAATTAAGCAAATACCTCGTGGAAAAGTTAAAAACCAGGGTTCCCATGGTTATGGAAAACCTGGAAAAATTGTTGATGTACCATAGCCTTACATATTGTTTTTGTTTTTGTGAATGTGTTCATCAAGAAAGTGTCTTCATTTTCTTCTTGCGTTCCATCCCTCCTGCATGTTTGCCCTTTAGGCAAGTCAAAATATTTTTAAGGTCTTTTGGCTTTAGGGGAGGGGCATACAACTTTAATGGTTGTATTTAGTATTTTTCCACTGACTTTTATTAAAAAATCTTTCTTTCTTTAAAAATCTGATTTTTTTTCTTTTTAAATGTTTTGGTCATTTTTATACATTTTTAAAAATTTTTTTGTCTTTTTTTCTAATTTCTTCTATTAACAACTCAAAAAACCTTTTTGAGGTTTTTTTTTTCTTAATAAAAAAGGTTTGGAAGTCATATTTTCATTTAAAGGTCTTAGGGATTTCTTTCTTTTTTGATTTTTGAAGACTTATAGAAAATATGTTTCAGCAATTTATTGTCTAACATTTTTGAAAGGTATGTTTTGTTTAAAAACAATCCGAAATGACACCGTTTATCACAGCTAGACACTGTAGAATAAGACACTGAAGAATAATTTTTGATTTTCACATTTCTGATGATCCTTAATGTGGGATGCTGAAATGATGTTTGAATAGGGTTTGAGTCTTATGTGTCTGAAAAACACCAGGCAAGTGGGGCAAAAAAGGGGGTCCTTGGAAAGTCATGAAAAAAATTTGAAATTTTGTCCATGACATTGTGTGGGAAAAACACAGCCTCCAAATTTCAAAAAGGCAAACATTTTTGCACCCAAAATGCAAGTTAATTTATTAAAAGTAGAAAGTGATACACTTTGTGAAATGGTAATGTTTCGATTAACTTGTCTACCTCCATGTATACTATTGTATATTAAAAGGTGATCCACTAATGTTCCTCTGTGAATTGTATGGTAAAGCGAAAGCATCAAGTTCCCTATGATTGTGTTTAAATGTGCTGTTGCTAAGCAATTACCTCAGCTGGGAGAGGTAATGTACTGTGTTGTATTTTGGTCTATATAAAAGCTGTTCTACCTCTGACAGTGTACTCATTCTTAAGTAGTGCTATGCTGCCACCTAGAAGGCTAATATATGTCATACACAAACCTGCCTTAGCGTCTTTTCACCAGCCTGCCTTTTCCATGTTCATGTCAATATTTCACCCCATTGTTTATGCCCACAGACTTTGCAGTTGGAGCTCCTTTCCACGACACAGGGAAGGTTTACATATGGATGGGAAGTAAAAAGGGAATCTCACAAGAGCCCAGTCAGGTAACATCTGACTCTATGTGGTGGATGCACATCAGACATAGAAAGGACCCAGATTGAATGTGCTGATCTCTCGTTGTCAATGTCACCCTCTGTAGGTTATTGAGGGTAAGTCAGTGGGAGGTGGAGGATTCCACACCTTTGGCTATTCCATCACTGGAGGGGTGGACATGGATGACAACAGTTACCCGGACATCTTAGTTGGCTCTCTGGACGACCGCATGGCCCTGCTCAGGTAGAGGGAAGAGAGAGGCTCAGCAAAAATATGGAATTATTTGGTGAAAACTTTGTTTGTCTTTTGATTTAAATGATTGTGATATTATAATGGGTCTTATTTGTTGAGAAAGTGCTGTAACCTGCAGGTTTTAAAAAAATTCAGATATCTTTTTTTTTTAAAAACTAAATTTGATCCAAATCACAGATGTTTGCAAATATTGCCTTCAGAATAACAAAATGATGTTGCATTTGCAATGCAACCTAGTGCTTGCATGAGTTTTACATTTGGGACAGTTTGGTGAACTTCCTGTATTATCATTTTATAAATATTTGGTGATATATATCAGAATCAGAAATATATTAATGATCACCAGGGGAAAACTATGGTTCATTACAGTCACTCTGATGCCAGCACCGAGAATTATAGCAAGCAGAATTAAGTACAAGTACAAGTATATGAAAGTATAAATGTAAAAATAAAAATACAGTAAAAGTAACCAGTTAGTACAATACGTAAATATTTAAATATTTTACAAAATAAAGTTTGTATAAAATGCTGAGTATGTAAGTGTGTAAAAATATAAATGTAAACAATTAGCAACTAGTATGTGAATAGTTAAATTATGATATGGATAATGTGCTGAGAGTGTGAAAATTATAAAAAAAAAATGTGTAAAATATAAAACTGCATTATGCTACGACACAGTGCATAAAACTAGTATGTAAATTCAAATGCTAAAAAATATATAAATATAAATGTAGAGGTTATGTTATTAAGTAGGATATTATATTGTACCTCTTAATATCTAGGGCAAGCCTTTTTTTAAAAGTAAAATGATGTACTGTAACTTGTTGTGCATGTTATTCCTCTTATCACTGTATTTGTTTTCAGGGCTCGACCAGTTCTTCACTTGACTACAAACTTCACAGTAAAGCCAGATATTGTAGACTCCAATCAGTGTGTTTCAGATAAACCATGGTGAGATGTCTCTCCAGAATATCTCATCGTTAAACTGGTTTATTCAGTATTGCTTATAAGTAAATACATTTCTTTGTGTTTTACAGCATTACAGCGACTCTGTGTATGTCTTTTACTCCAAGCAATGGAAACAAAGACTTTAAGAAAAATGCCAGTAAGCATATTTCCTTTGCTTCAAATACTGATTATTTTCAATGACAAACTATGTAATGTGTTAATGAATAACAAATTGCATGAAGTAATACTAATCAATGAGACATGAACTTTGTTCTGTAATATATTGTGTGTGTTTCTATTTTTTAAAGCTGTGAATTACACTGTGGAGGCTGACGTGATGAGAATAAGAAGCCCTCGTGTTCGTTTTATGGACAATAGTGATGACACATATAGCGGCCTCCTGAGCCTGCCATCCTCTAAAACCAAGTGTCATACTCTGGAACTGTTTGTAGTGGTAATGACTTTTTAATCTGTACATTTTTGTTTTATTTGCTGCTGTGGACGGGGACTGTTGCCCAGTAACGTAATGTGATTATTAAGACTAATGTAAGACTCTTGGATGATTCTACAGACGCCTGTGAGGGACAAACTGGAGCCGGTGGTCTTTAACCTCACTATGTCCTTACATGAACAAAAACCTAAATCCAGACGTTCCCTGCAGAACCTGGACTCCTTCCCAATTGTCAGCCAGAAGCAGAAACTGACTGACAAAACTGAGGTATGGAGTAATGCATTCACTACATTCTCGGGATGGGAATCTCCAGGCACATAAAACCATTATTCATGCATCAACATTTCTAATTTCTATAAATTACTTATTTTCTTCACTGTGTAACTACTTGCTACTTAAAACAGTGTATTTGTGAAGATACATAATTAAAATAAACAAATACATTTAATTCCACCACCTTTTATTAAAACAATAGTTGCAATAGATATAAGCCTCAGTCTAGCTTGGTAGATAAACACCACATAGTCTACATGTTTTACATCTGTTTCATATCACCATCCAATTGGTTTCACCTGCAATGAACATACAGCCCAGTTTTATAAAATTATCACAGGTCATCATCATGTAGAGAGTTTGGTTTTAAATTCTGATTGTTGACCTTTTTGCATCCAAACATCAGTGGCACCACCAGCTATTTTTCATATGGGTGGCTAAATTTGGTATGTATTTTTACATGTTCAATTATTTTTTTTGTTGTTGTTCTTTTCCTTAAAAAGACAAATCTACAGCTTTATTTGAAGGAATAAATTGATTGTGAGAAATCTTTTACCTGGGAATGAGCCTTCATCTCAAATCTCATGGGTACCCATTGAAATCTATTTTCCATTTAGATATCTTGAAGAGTTCAAGGGACTCCTTTGAAAATTTCCATACCAGATGACCCCTTGCCAAAATTTTAGTAAAATGTTGGGCCGTTATTTTGCCCCCTTTCTGACAAGCTGTGCCAACATGACTGATACCAATGGATGCCTTAGGTTTTCTAGTTTCACCAGTACACATGTATTTGATTTGCATGTTTATGTGATACTTCCCATTTACGGTATGATGTTATTATATTTGTTGTATTCCCTGCAGATTCAGTTTCAGAAGGAGTGTGGCACAGACAACAAATGTAGCAGCAACCTGCAGCTGAAAGCCCAGTTTGTTGACAGAGAGGAAAAGCCTTACCCCAGGTGGGATGGAATTCTGAATAATGAAGGCCTCTTTGGCTGATAAAGGTTTTTTAAAACTGTTACAACATATTGTCTCGATGAATGTCACAAATAGCAATTTGGGGAAATAGAAATTGCTTTGCTTGGCTTTGAAGATTGATGCCTCTCTCGTGTCTTTACAGAGAAAACATGAAGCTAGCACCAGCAGCTGGTTAGCTTAGTTTAGCTAAACTTATCTTAAAGATCAGGAAAAAAAGCATATAGCTTATTAAATATGTTAAATCCGTACCTCTAACTCTGAAAAGAACCAGGCTATCTGTTACCACTTGGTTCAGTCTTTGCGCTAAGCTAATCGACCGTCTCCTGGCTGTATTTTCAGCGTACAAACATGAGAGCTATTAAGCTTCTAGGTGAACTCTCCGCAAGACAGTGAATAAATGCCATAATTTCAGACTATTTCTTTGATGTCAGTATATAATGTTTTATTTAAATTTGTTGTTAGAAATTAGCAACAATTACAAATGTTTCGCTTTTGAATGCAAGCACTGTATTAGTTATCACTGCTACATGCTTGCACTAGTAAGCAATACCTGGATATAAATAAAGCCATAAATTTATTCACTAAAAACAAAAAAATAAAATAAAAACTAAAAATTAGAAAATATGTTAAATAATAAGTGAAGGAATAATGGCCTATATGTTGTCCATTTATCCTTGTGTCCAGGCAGGGCAAATCCCAGATACTTCAGTTCAACAGCAATATGAAGATAATAAGGCTGATGGTGGAAGTGACCAATTTTCCCATGGGAGGAAAGCTGGCTGAAGACGCCCACCAGGCTGTGCTCAACGTTACCATTCCTGATGCACTGAGCTACTCCGGTGTCAGGTCTACGGTACGTCCACTGGAGGGCAGCAGATGACGGCGAATTTTCAATTTATTAGACATTTCCTCATGCTGTGTGATACATTACACTGTTAAATCTTTTGTTTTTGTTTGTCATCAGAACTGAATCCTTTTGTTCACTTTTTTATGTGCTGTTTGTGTGCTCAGGACCACGACGTGCAATGCACCTTAAATGATACAGTGATTTGTGATTTGGGGAATCCACTTAAAGGCAATGAAAAGGTACTTTTGAACTGATTTTCTCTCACAGATGTTGACTCTTTTCCTCTTCTGACATGGCTTTGACACTTCTTTTATTTTGCTCTCGTTATCAGGTGTCACTAACCCTCAAGTTTGAGACATCAGGAATCAATTTGAACACAGAGGAGATTGAGTCCCAGCTGCTTCTGTCCACGTATGTGCTTTACATTGATGCATGATTTTATTTTCTTTTATTTATTTTATTGAAGGCTTTGGTCCCAGTTTTGATTTCACAGCACGTGCAGATTATGAGACAATGGGCCCCTGGGTACAGATGTGCAAACGGCCCCACCACCTGTCCTACATCGATAAGACATACAGACTTTGTTGTGCTTTTGTGGCTCTTTGTGGTCGCTTTGTGTGTTTCTGCCATTTTGCGTCTCTTTAAGTCACTTTGTCTCACTTTGTGGTGTTTTTGTTGTCATTTGGGTCTATTTGATGTAATTTATTGTCTTATTGAGGTACTTCTATGTCTTATGAAGGTAAATTGTGTCTTTTTGTCATTTGGCTAATTTTGTAGTCATTTTGTGCCTTTTTGTAGTCAGTTTGTGTCTCTATGATTGTTTGCATTTCTTTGTCGTCATTTTTTCTCTTTGTGGTTGTTTTGTGCCCTTTTGTAGTTGTACGGGTCTCTTTCTGGTCATTTGTGTCTACTTGTGAGTGTATTTTGTCTCTTTATAGTAATTTTGTGTGTTTTTTTGTATCTCTTTCAGTCATTTTGTCTCTCTTTGTGGTCGTGTTGTGTGTTTTCTGTAGTTATTTTGGTCTGTTTCAAGGTAATTTCTTGTTTTGTCAAGGTAATTTTTTCTCTTTGTAAGGTAATTGTGTGTCTTTATTTGGATGTTTTGGCTGTATTTGTAGTCATTTTGTGTCTCTCTGTGGTTGTTTGCATGACTTTGTCGTCATTTTTTTCCCTTGTGGTTGTTCTGTTCCCTTTTGTAGTTGTATGGGTCTTTGAGGTAATTTTGTTTCTTCATAAAGTAATGTTGTGGGTTTTTTTTTATCATTTTGTATACTCAATATATGTCTTCTTATATTTGTTTTTTGTTTCCCTGTGGTTGTTTTTCATCCTGTATTGGTCTTTCATTTTGTCTCTTTGTGGTCATTTGAGTATTTCTAGTAGGTCGTTTCAATATGACATTTGACATTTTGCAGGTGAAGACCGGGGGGCCCCCTGACATTTTAGGCCCCTCGGCCTGTGGTCAGTAGGCCTGTACTGTAATCACGTTTTACAATTTAGCATTTTCTAACTGTTGGTAATAGTGTTTTGTTTTTCTTTATTTGGTGTAAAATTTACAGCTGCATTTTTGCTGTAGTGGCTCTAACATAATCACTTAATATTACACTGCTACACTATGTTGTAATCGGGGTTGTATCTCCAGTCTCAGTGAGCAGAGTGACCTGAAGCCTGTGCCCGTGTCCCTGCTGATTGAAAACACCATCCTCCCCTCCTTCTCCATGTGAGTCTCATTACTTAAGACATTATATATATACAGTAAAGAGCCCAAAAGTAGTTAATGCCAGATCACATTATCTCCAATATCAGTTTTTTACTGGCACAATGTACAGTCATTTCTGTCACCCTATCCAGAGTGAACTCGCTGGTGAAAACAGAATTTGGTGGGACGGTGATGGGAGAGTCAGCCATGGTCAACACCAGTGACGTTGGCAGTCTGGTTGAGTTCACCTTCAATGTGAGTCACCTTCACCACTCAGACTACATTAGACCTCCAAGACTGTATATTGCATCTATAATATGTGTGCTACCCACATTTCCCTCATCTCCACCCTGTCTTTAAAGCCAAAACTTTCATTCTTCAGAAGTTTAATATTGCGTCGGGAAGGAATTGTTATGTGAGCCATGGTTTGTGGTGTGAGCATGACCAGGGGTGGATACTATTTAGGGGTTACAAAGTCAAAGTCAAGCCCTGACTGTTATTTCACACCATATTGTTATGTCACACCGTCTGTTTGATTTCTAGTGAAGTTTTTTTTTGTGCTGCTGACTTTTTTTTTTTTTGGCCTCTAGGTGAACATGAGAGGACAGCCCCTGGGAGACATGGGGACCCTTGCTGTGGAGTTTGAGTGGCCCTTTGAAGTAGCCAACGGCAAGTGGCTGCTGTACCTGACGAAGATTGTGGTTAAAGGGGAATCAGAGACAGAATGTAACCCTCCTGGAGGAGTTGTCAACCAGCGTAACCTAACTGTAAGGCCCTTTTTTTAGGCTTTTATTTAGAGCCACATTTCCTCAGGAGCCAGTTGATATGTGCTGTAGGAAAAAGAGATGACTGGTTGCTCTGTATAATCAGTCATAGATCAAAAAAGTGTGTCAGGTGCTCTTGGAAAAGAGAAAAAACAAGAAAAAAATGCAGAAAAACACTAGCCCATATCTTTAAGGAAGTAAATATTAAAAAAACATTATTGTAGTAGCTAAATCATTAAAAGAGCCCATTACAAGAGCCAACATATTTCACCCATTTTGTCAGGGCTTTTAATTGAGGTGTTGTATTCCTTTCATTCTCTCACTCAGTTAAGGTTATGCCCAAAAACCTTATCATTCCTCATCCCTAAATACACACAATAATGGCAGTGATACAGCTCACTGTGAACCACATGAAAACATCTTAGATTCATATTCAGACCATTGATAAATGTTATGGTTTTGCTGTCTAATCTTTCCTGTCTCGGTACTGTCAGCTATGCAAAAGCTTTTCTGTTTTTTTTTTTTTTTTTAAATTACGGCTTACTCCTGCCCACACCCAAGACGTACGCACATCCCAAAATTACTGAAGCACCACAAACATGGTCACATATAAACAGAGACGTAGCTACTGGCTTTAATGAAAGGCTTGGAACCAAACACAAGACAATAAGTCTTCAGCCATGCTAACAGCGCCGGGAGGCTGGCATTGTGGCACTTTGAGCTAAATGCTAATGTCAGCATGCTAACATTTTTGCAGTGACTAGTGTCTAGCAGGTTAACTGTTAACCCTGTTTACTATCTTAGTATATTAGCAACCTCAGGAGGTTCAAAGAGAGCAGATGTTTTGCAACCTGCTGCTGCCCCAAAAACTATGTAAGACCCATTATAGCTTCTGTATGACAGCTGGATATCGTTAGTTAGGACAGTCAGCTAGATACCTGTAGCTGTCATATAAAATGATAGGTGTAACCAGCGTGCTAAAATCGCCTCTGCTATTTAGCACTAAACACAAAGCACAGCTGAGGCTGGTGGGAATGTCATACAAGGACAAGTTAGCATGCTTGCAATGACAATGTTAACACACAGTATTTAGCAGGTGTACTCTTTACCATGTTCACCATTAGTATGATAGCGTGTCAACTTTTGCTAATTAGCATTGAACACAAGTATAGCTGAGGCTGATGGGAATGTTGAAGTAATGTTGACATGCCGCTAGCATGGCTTTGATAGTTAGTCATAGTTTAATTTTGTTTGTTTTGGGCACTCGCCACTGCCATCTGGCGCTGGTGATGTCATTTGGAGCCAGTGTCTGTGCAGCAGCAGTCTTCACGCTGTCAAGTTCTGATGCACACATCTAAACCCCTTTATATAACAAATAACTAATCAAAACTAAAGTTATCCAATAAAGATCACTTGATACGAACTAAAATGACAAAAACACCTTTGGGAATTTTTTTTTGACATTTAACTACTTTGAGTTTTTAGTTTGGCCCATGATCCATCCACTAACACGGAGCCACAAGGGAGCAGTTGAGATGTTTTGGCTTCATTTTTGGGTGGCTGTCATGTCGTCCACCTTTTTATACAGTCTATGGTTTTACCATTCAGATAATTTTGGGTAGCCTAATGTAACAGCTGTGCACTTGATGAATTTTCCTGAACTAGGTTGACAGCAAGATGAAATTAACTTTGCTGCCGTTGTTCTGTCCACAGGCTTGTTACATGAGCTGTAATTCACCCTGATGTGTGAGAAACAGTATGAGTAAATGTCAGTGGTAGAAAAGGGGTGTGAAAATGGCGTCAAAGCCAAACCACAGATGTTCAGAAATACATTTAGGAAAAAAAAAAACCCATCTGTGTTGTCGCCACTTACAGACCTCACAGAGCCCCAAATAGAAAGTCATAACTTGTGCGGCCTAGATATAGACACTAGAAATGACTATTCTTAGAAGAATTTGGTAATGTCTTTATCAAAGCCAGTAATTACCACGAGCCCTCTGATGTCATGTCTCTGTCTCATCTGCTTCTATGTTCCCTGCTCCCTCTCTTGTATTCCAGTTGTCAGGGAGCGAACATAAGCGTACTAAACGACAGATTGTGGTGGATGATGCTGATGATACAGCGAAGCCACAGGCAGCCATCACGCTGCTCAATCCCCGCAAGGAGACCTACCTGTTGGTAAGAAATAGATCTGCTTTGTGAAGCACTCGCATGGACGCCTTTCATTTGTAGTATATAACAATTTGAGACTATTCACCAGTCATTACTTATGTCAACCTGCTGGTAAAAGCAAAAGAAAAGTCAGGGGATCACCAAAGTCAGGAGGGTTCATCCTCTGGGAAGGATGTATATCTGTAACAAATGCCATGGCAATTTTTCTGTTCGTTGCAGAGATATTTCATACTGGTAGACCGACATTGTGGCTAGAAACCACCAGCAATGGACTACATTCACTTGACTTAACATTCCCGAAACCTTGAAGTCCTATAACAGTACAACTAACTTTAACATTAATAGGCATTCACTAAACTGTCAAATCCTAATTGAAATTGTGTGCATCCTGGAAAATATAATTCAACAAAAGAAAAATGGTATAATTATTCATTTTTGTTCACAATAGTATTTTTTGGTTATCGTGTGTTGAAGGAGTGCTCCAAGGGGACAGCACGATGCGTGACGTTCACCTGTCCGCTGCTCAACATGACAAGCTCAGCCAAGATTTACGTCCGGTCCCGTTTGTGGAACAGTACGATGCTAGAGGTCAGCTCTCCAGCTATACATACATACATACACAATTTAAAAACGTTGTCTGTGGCATTCTTTGACTTCTTTTGACAAAAATAATGTTTTGTGTGTGTATGTGTGTTCTTGCAGGACTATCCCAATGCTCTGAGAATTACAGTCAAAGGTCAAGCCACACTGAAGCTCATTAAAGAGAAATCAACCATCAAAATGGATGAACAGCTCAACATGGTGCGTGATGATAACGATGATGATTGTGACAATATAGAGCTGAGCGATTTATCAATATTATATCGACATCGCAATATATGACTGCATATCATTGTAAATTTGGAATTTCGTGATATCCTCAGTGTTGCCTTTTCCTGGTTTTAACGGCTGCATTACAGTAAAGTGAGGTATTTTGCTAAACTCATCAGCCTGTTTAAGCTGGTTCATTCTGTCATTGGCCTTTAACCAGTTGTTCATAAGATCAACATTACTGACGATTATTGATCAAAAATCTCATTGTGTTAATATTTTTATGATGTTCATTGAGACAGCGGGACTAATGTCAAATAGAAAACAAACTAACAGTGCTAATGACAGGTTGCAAATGTGCAACATTTTTTGCCACCACCAAAAATCAAACAAAAGCCAGACACTGCGTTGTATTAAGTTGCTGTGAGCTGCAAATTTACCACAAGCAGAAGGTCTTTCCTCTCTTTACCTCTGTGCCGCTGTCTATGTGCTGCCTACCTGTCTGCAGCTCCAAAGGGTAGTGTGAAAGTCAAGAGCACTCACTCCACAGCAAAATCTGGGGACCAAAATGTCCCCAGAAGTATAAACACAGACTAGAAAAAAACCCCAACAGCTCAACTCAAATCAGTCTCAAGTGACTTTCTAGAGGCAGCCTTAGTGATGATGATCATTATACTTGACTCTTTCCACCTTTCTTATAGTTCACAGTAGAAATAGAGCCAGTGGAACGGGTAGAGGCACCATATGAGCTCCCGCTGTGGATCATCATCTCTGCAGCTGTAGCAGGAATTCTCCTGCTGGGAATAATCATTCTTATACTATGGAAGGTGAGACCACCAATCACCACTGCACTGATTACACTCCTTCACATGCTGTATTTCAGATGCAGACTCTGAATAGCTCTGAATCTCTCCACATGTGCTATTTTTTTAACTTTCACCAAAGATCTTCTCTGGATTGTGTGATAGCTTTTGACCCATTCATCAGACCGATTTAAAACGAGCATTTAGTCTAACCTTTTACTTACGCCCCCATGCACCCTCCTCCACCCGCAGTGTGGCTTCTTCCAGCGGGCCAACAGGAGAGAGATGTATGAGGCCAAAGCCCAGAAGGCTGAGATGAAGATTCAGCCCTCTGAGACAGAGAGGCTGACTGAGGACTACTGAGGGCCCCATGGGTCCCCCAACTGCACACACCAGTAGAGCTTTTGGGTAACGACACCCCTACAAATGCTTGTCTTTGAATGCTCTTTATTAAGCTTGGGGTGTTATTCAGCCTTCTTACTCCTTAACTTACCCTTTTATGTCTGCCATTTGTATCTGCCTAACATTGCTTTCATTTCCTTTCAGGCTACTGAAACTGATACTGTGCATTGTGCTGCTGATCACTTTATATCATGTTTGTCTTCCCCACTTTATCTGTCTTCTCCATCTTACGCAGCGTGGGTTTATCTTTTACCTAACTTGATTTTCCTCAGCCTATGAAATTAAAAGTCCTTCTCAGCCTGCCAGTTAATACCAGCTCACCTGCTGTTTAAGTGCATCCACTTTAATGACATCTTCCTCTCTTTCTCTCTTCCGCCTCCAGCTTGGATTCTTCAAGCGAGCTGTCTACTACCGGATAATGCCAAAGCACCAGGGGGTGAAAATTCGCAAGGCTGAGCGCTATCAGTTCAATCTGGGATTTCAGCCTGAGGAGCCGCAGAAAAAGTTTTGGATCACCAACTGGACAGAGATGCAGCATTACTACTACTGAGGCCTTTAGTTTGGGCCCTGAACCACTCACTGTCCCACTGGTTTGACTCGGACCAAAGAACAATGGGCTCGCTCAAGCCACATGGACTTTACATTGCATGGACCGACTTTGGATAGTGCATCCCGTTTTTTTTTTTTTTTTTTTTTAAATTTAAGAAGATTTCATCAACTTTTTCAGTGCAATATACTGAACAATTTGTTTCAGAGATTCTTATTCATTAAGTATTTTTATGAATGCAGTATTGGAATCGGGTTTGCATTCAAGAGTAAGTTGTAAATTGTTTTGATTATGATGTTTGCATGTAAGTTTCCATTTTTTGTTCTTTCTGAATGCTCCATGCAAAGTTGCTGGTCATTCATCATGTTTATTTCCACCATGTGAGTGGAGTGAGTCCATTGATCTTCTCTGTGATTTTGTTTGTCTATCCTGCTCTGTCCCCAGGCATCATTTTGTGGTCAGCTGCTGTAGGCTGTTTAAGTGTTTAAAACCTACATCAGTCAATCAGATTGTTTTTCGAACTGCACTTAGAATATGTTGACCAGCATCCGATTTGTAATGAGCATGAATGTCAGTGTTTGGCAAGCATTACGTTGACAAGCATCTCAAATGCAGTTATGGTTGCAACACTGACCTCTAAAAAGTACAAAAAATGTGTTTTACCGGCTACGTAGACAAAATATTTCCTTGCATTCAAGGAATTAATGCAGAAAGGTACATGAAAAAAAGTGACATTCATTTCTGAATAATAGATTTTTATAGATTAACAATAGATTTTATAGCTTGACACATTTCACTTTGCCCACATTAAATTCCACATTTAGTCATCCAGACACTCCAGCAACAAACTTCTTTTCTGTATGTAGTCTTAAACAACATGTGTTGATGAGATAATGGGAGCTCACTAGATTGCTATTTATTACACTGTCTTGCGTAAATACAGCAAATAACGTATCGGTAAGAATATCACAAACAGGGAGTCATGACACTGGAGTAAATAATACGCGATATACTGTATGTACGAAGACTGTAAACCTAAGCATAGATAGTTATGTTATGAATTGTACGTCGTGGCAAGTTACAGTGAATGAATGAATGCAATTGGCTTTTGTCTTTACTCTGTCCCCAAGATTTGTATTTTTGTATGAGACAGTTAATTGACACTTGGATTGTTTCCAAGTCATTGTGGCCCTCATTGAGGTCAACCTGCAGCACTGAACACAGACTGTACCAGGAGAAGACTGTCACTGAACAGTCCCTGATGGGGTGTTGTGTTACCACTCCAGTACATGTTACCTGAGAGCCCAACAGGTTGTGACTGTGACAGAGGCTCTTTTGGCTCTGCAAGTAAAGAGGGAAGGGCTGAAACCAATGCACAAACGTTTTCTGGCATGGCATTGTTTTTTTGTCTTAATGTAATTAAATTGCTTGGTTTTTTTTTTTGCATTTTTCAGATCTTTTTGTTCATTTTTCTGCAGACATGAAACAGTCATTACAGCAAATACAGAGCATGACAAAATTTCTGAGAAAAACTGAAGAAAACACAAAGAACAAAGAATAACCAGCCTTCCTCCCATCGCCCCATGCTGGGTATGATCTGACACACACACACACACACACTGGGACACTGGGTGGGATTTAAGCAAATTGCAAGCATTAAATGCTTATTACTTTTTTAATGGTCATGAAGCAAAACTCTTGATGGTTTTAGATTATTTATGGTGGCCATCACTGTTGCCTACAGGAGCCCTAAAAGGACATGTTTCTATACATTTTATTTTCTCCATATTTCTGGTTGTTTGCTTGAGATCATGACTTATTTATGCCGTTACCCCAAGATTACCATGCTGTCATGATAACGACTTATTTTTCTTGTTATCCCGGGAAAACAAAGCTGGGGGGGAGGGGGGGGGGTATAGCGAGATAAGTGCCTAAGCAAGTTCGGTTGACTCTAAAGCCAGGGTTTCCTGTACTACAAAGGTGTCTCTCTTTTAACTTACATGGCAAACTTAACTTGGTCAGGAGCCGGTTATGTTCTGAGTTTCAGCTTGAAATCAGTTGAAAAGCGACTTTCACAGCTTCCGTAAGAAGTGTAACTCCATAATCAGTGTCAGCATATGAACTGAAAACATTAATTATACAGTAATGTTACATGTTACATGAGTGCCTTGTAACAAAGCCACGCAGTTATCGCTATGCATTGCAAAGTTGTTGTTTTTTTCCTACATGAGCCTACAGTTGATCAGAGATGCAGAAAATCTGAGACAGAATATCCTTTGCTTTAATCATCTGGTCGTGGCTCTCGCCGAAGGGCTGAATGTGTTATGAGAAAAATGAATCCTTATGTTTAGGATATGCTTGGCTCTGATTTGCCGAAGTCCTTTTTTACACTGCTGTTGTATTCAGGTGATACATTAGTGTGTTAGTATTTATCACAGATATTATTCAATCTGTAAAATTCATTTTACTTTGATTTGTCCAAAAACCAAAGTGATTTGAATGTCTCTTTCATTATGGTGCAGTCTCAAACCCAAATACAATTCTTGGATATAATGTTTAAATCCGCTGCATTAAATTTTAAATTTCAGACCTGCAGAATGAGCAGCTGTCACATTAGAAATAACAGAGAGAAAAAGATCGTCTTCATTAACGTGCATATAATTATGCCATTTTCTGTCAGCCTGAATGGAAGCAACAGTGTTACCTTCTGCTGTAATACATTTTAATCTTCTTTAAAGGCGGAAGTGGGCGGCACACGATCGATGGTTAAAATTTGACCTGTCCAAAAACCACCACCTAGAATAGCACGTAGAGGCATGTTAGTGAATACAGTGTTGAAAAAAAGTCCAGAAATGGTCCCGAAACTCAAAAAATAACATTTTGAAAAAAAAACGACAAAGAAGCTAGGCTATAGTATGGTAAAAATGTCAAAATTTGACCTGTCCAAAAAACTGCTGAAAACCACCTAGAATAGCACATAGAGGCATGTTATTGTATACAGTGTTGAAAAAAAGTCCAAAAATGGTCCCAAAACTCAAAAATTGCATTTTGAAAAAAACAAACAAAAAATCAAGGCTATAGTATGGTACAAATGGCAAAATTTGACCTGTCCAAAATACTGCTGAAAACCACCTAGACTAGCACATAGAGGCATGTTATTGTATACAGTATTGGAAAAAAGTCCAAAAACGGCCAAAAATCCCATGAAATAGCATGTTTAAAAACTGACCAAAAAAGCAAGGCTATAGTATGGCAAAAATGTCAAAATTTGACCTGTCCAAAATACTGCTGAAAACCACCTAGAATAGCACGTAGAGGCATGTTATTGTATACAGTGTTGAAAAAAAGTCCAACAATGGCCCAGAAACTCATAAAATAGCATGTTGAAAAACTGACCAAAAAAGCAAGGCTATAGTATGGCAAAAATGTCAAAATTTGACCTGTCCAAAATACTGCTGAAAACCACCTAGAATAGCACGTAGAGGCATGTTATTGTATACAGTGTTGAAAAAAAGTCCAACAATGGCCCAGAAACTCATAAAATAGCATGTTGAAAAACTGACCAAAAAAGCAAGGCTATAGTATGGCGAAAATGTCAAAATTTGACCTGTCCAAAATACTGCTGAAAACCACCTAGAATAGCACGTAGAGGCATGTTATTGTATACAGTGTTGAAAAAAAGTCCAACAATGGCCCAGAAACTCATAAAATAGCATGTTGAAAAACTGACCAAAAAAGCAAGGCTATAGTATGGCGAAAATGTCAAAATTTGACCTGTCCAAAATACTGCTAAAAACCACCTAGAATAGCACGTAGAGGGATGTTATGTATGCAGTGTTGAAAAAAAGTCCAACAATGGCCCAGAAACTCATAAAATAGCATGTTGAAAAACTGACCAAAAAAGCAAGGCTATAGTATGGCGAAAATGTCAAAATTTGACCTCTCCAAAATACTGCTGAAAACCACCTAGAATAGCACGTAGAGGCATGTTATTGTATACAGTGTTGAAATAAAGTCCAAAAATGGCCCAGAAACTCATAAAATAGCATGTTGAAAAAACGACCAAAAAAGTAAGGCTATAGTATGGCAAAAATGTCAAAATTTGACCTGTCCAAAAAACAGCTGAAAACCACCTAGAATAGCACGTAGAGGCATGTTATTGTATACAGTGTTGAAATAAAGTCCAAAAATGGCCCAGAAACTCATAAAATAGCATGTTGAAAAAACGACCAAAAAAGCAAGGCTATAGTATGGCGAAAATGTCAAAATTTGGCCTGTACAAAAAATAGCTGAAAACTACTTAGAATAGCATGTCAGGGCATTTTATAGTATACAGTGTTAAAAACAACCCAAAACAGCCCTGAAACTCATGGAATAGCATGTTGAAAAAATAACCAACAACGCAAGGCTATAGTATGGTGAAAATGTAAAAATTTTAACCCCTCCAAAAAACAGCTGAAATCCACTTAGAAAAGCATGTAGGGGTCTGTTATAGAAGACAGTGTTGAAAAAAACATCCAAAAACAGCCCACCCCCCATGTAATAGCCTATTGAAAAAATGACCAAAAAAGCAATGCTATAGTATGCCGAAAATGTCAAAATTTGACCTTTCCAAAAAAAACAGCTGAAAACCACTTAGAATAGCACGTAGGGGCATGTTTCTGTATAGCGCGGTGACAAACCATCCCAAAAACATCTGAAAACTCCACGAAATAGCATGTTGCAAAAATGACCAAAAAAGCAAGTTCATATAATGGCAACAGAGTCAAAATTTAACCTGTCCAAAAAACAGCGGGGAAACCACTTAGAATTGAACAGGGAGATAGCTACATAGTCTATTTTGTAGAAAAATATCTAACTATGACGTGCTTGTCGAGACAGGTCATACTTAGCATGTTGAAAAATGGCCAAAATATGTCTTTAAAAATCCCTGATGATCCCTGACTATAATATGGCAAAAAATTACAAAATAGGACCTGTCGAAAAAATGCCTGACAATGAAATAGTATACAGTGTGAAGAAAATCTCAAAACATCTGTCAAAAAAAGGGCTGAAAATCACATTGTATAATATAGCTTGTGTAGACATGTCATAGTATCTCATGGTTAGCTCAGTTCTGACCAGTGCTCATAGGTACGTTTACATCCACCAGGATAAAAGCGTACAGAAGTACAGACAGTTATACTTATTCTTAACCTGGAAGTGTTAATAATGCTCCCATTTAGAAGGTGAAAGACCAGAGACTCTTGACACAGAAACAGTTCGTGCTAATCAGTTCATGTTAACTTGCATAATGTCAACTCTTAAAGGCCAGTTGTTTTCAGTCCATAAAAACAAACCTTATCTGAATGATTATGAGAAAATATCATGACTAAACCCTCATTTCTACTGCACAAGAACTGGCTAACACCCGCTTACATCTGGATTTTTAATGCAATGAGAATGCATAGGATTGACATTCACACCTGGGTCAAATGACCTGCAGTAGAATCAGGATTTTATCACCTCCAGCTCAGATCGGCATTGATGTGAACACAACACCGTGCTGAACGTGGTCATTTCAGCTCTTTAACCAGTGATATGCAATGCTACGCTGTCACTAATTAATGAAGTTAATTTGTCAACTTAGATTCATGAGCAGGACAGTGCCTTAACCACTCCTTCACCACACGTCTAATAACCTGCCCGCATACTCATACCCGGCGAACCCATTCTGCTCTGTTTGTCTTGGATCTCTCGGGGCAAACTATGTTTCGTGCCTTGCCGCTTGATCGCATCTCACCTCAACTAGTGCTACCGCTACCACTACGATCCACCTTCTACATCTCCTGACCATGGAACTGGAATTTCAGATCGACTTACGCGGTTATAATGATCTGTTTGACACCGGTTTTCCGTGGGCCCAGTCACTACCGGGATCCAGCCAGACTTCCCAGCATGGCCGCTTGCCCTTTGTGGTTACTGTGCCACGGTTGGATCAGCTCGGGCGGGGGCGGAGCGATCAATGGCTGCCACTGGGGCAGCAGCCCTCCTGTGGCACCAATGCCCGTAGCTCGACATCAACGATTGGACCATCGGCCGCCTCCAACTTTTCCTGAAGGGTCGAAGCATTCCCTTTCATCGCTCCGGCATCTAGGCGATGTTGTTTGAGCACTACTCTGCTTCCATCGCCTCCCCGGCACAGCCTGTTTCCATGCCTCCCACTCTTCCCATTTCCACAATGGAGCCGGCCGTCACTAACATCACAGCGCATGATGCAGCCTGCTCCCTGCACCTCCTGATCCTCCACCTGTTTCTTCCACCTGTCCTAGGGGGCGCAAGGGCGTATTACCCCCTGTGCCTGCTCCTTCTGTTCCTGACTTTTCTCAACTCCTCTTGGTTTTCTTCTCATCCCTGTGTTTACAGGCTTCACAAGCTCCCCACATACATGATTCCTTTAATCCTGGCATCCCTTCTACCCTTCTTTCCGCCGCTTCGACCTACGCGGCTTCTTCCATCTCTGTCCCTCTTGCCGCTGGTGTTGCTGTGCAGGATCCTCGCCCTGTAGCTCATGGGGTGCGGCACGGTTCGATCATGCGCCTTGGGCTCCCGCTCCTTTTCCGACTGGTCTGTCCTCTGTGCCTCTGCCAACACCCTGGGGACAGTTCCTCCTCCAACTCGGCTGGCCTCCTCTGCCTGTTGTCCTTCTCCCCTCTCTTCCGCCTTGCACCATCTATTTCTGTCCAGTAATTATGTTGATTTGGCACTGCTCCTCCATCTCTCCGTTGTCGACTCCGGTCGCCCAGGGATTTGCGATCTGACCTGGGCCTGGTGCCACTCCACCACACCTTGCCTTTCCGGTTAAGGACCTGAGGCCTACCAAGTTTGCTTTTTCCCTCTACCGCGATGTTATCTGCAGCGTGCCGAACTGGACGATTATCTCTCACTTTATGCTCGACATGACCTTGCATTTCCGCAGCACTGGGTTTTATTGTGATCACGTTCGCTTCGCCAATCAGTTTACCAGTATTTACCAATATTTACCAGTTTCATCAGGCCACTTACTGGGGCACCCTTGAGACTCTGAACTCTATTGTCATATCTGTGCCACGTGCTCTTCCCTCTCCTGTGAGCTGTGCAGTGCCCCCTGCCACCCCACCTCTGCATGCACGGTCTGTGCTCTGTCTCTTTGTTCACTTAAGCTTTCCAATACCTTTCACAGGCATTTGTATTTCACTGCCCCTTACTGCTTCTTTTAACTCCAGTTAAAGACAACATTTCATTGTAATGACGGTAAAGTTGAAACTCACTCATTTCCAATATTAGTCCAATGTATAGCAAAACACCATGGATCTGTTCATTTTTTATTGTACTTTTTTCTTTTTTTGTTATTAAAATGTGACACCCAGTGGTCACATGTACGATGTATATGCCTATATAACTATGTGAAGATTGGTTGTGAAATTGACTGTGATGCAAGAGGGGGCACCAGCTAAAATCTTGCATAGGGTGCCAAATTGGTAAGGGCCTGCACTGCCCTTATGTTCTCCATCTTCTTGACCACTTTCTTGTCGTCAGTCCACCGTCCTCACTTCAGGCTAACAAGCCTTACAGAGGCCTTCTTAGACAGCATCTCCCAGCAACCTTCTTTCCAAGGAGAAGACCTCCACCGTTATTGAGTTCCTGGGCATCACCTTGGACTTGGTCTCCTTTCAGGTGTCTCTGCCCTCGGAGAAGGTCGATCGCATGACTCTTCTTCTGTCAAATTAGCCCCTGGTGGACAGGTGCACCAAGCACCAGCTCCTGGGCCTTCTTGGCCACCTCAGTTATGCCATCTGCATGATTCCTCAGGCTAAATCCTTTATATCCAACCTCCTGGCCACAGCTGCGACCATCCCTTTTTTACGATCATCTCATTTTTGATTCACATTGGTCTCAGCTCAGATTTAGTTCATTCTCAGAGCAGCTCATATCCCTGGTTACTGAGACGGCATCACTGACTCACTGTCCTGATTCTCATTTCAGAAATTCAGGCACTTGGGCCCTGTATTGGATTTACACCCTACTCCAGTCCCACCGTTTTCAACAGCAATATTATATTCACCTCACAAGAAGCCATCCTCGATAGCTTCGCCCCTAGCACTCTCTCAGTCTACCTAACCGGCTGGAATCGCCTCAAAGCCCATCACTCCTCTTACAACCTGCCTTTCCCCTCACTGGATGTCATGTCCATTTGCAACTTCATTACCCATGCCCATTCCGTCCTAAGGATCCAGTCTTCCACTATCCGTACCTATCTAGCAGGTATCAACTTCTACATCAAACTAGTCACCAGCCAACATTGTCCTTACATTTCTCATTCCTACATCACGATGTTAATCAAAGGTTTGCGAAAACAAGAACATACTCTCACAGCTAAACGCCTGCTACTCACCTCTGACCTACTCACCCTCTGCATCTGTACTCTGCGTTCAGGCTACCTATCCTCCATGGTTGATCTTACCCTTGATTCCATGTTCCTGCTGGCCTTCTTTGTCTTCCTGAGATGCTCTGAATTTGCCCCTTCCTTGGTCTTTGCCTCCTCTCACCATCCTAACCTATCGAACCTTGCCATTAACACTATCGACTCCTTTGGAGTAATACAGACCAGACAGGCATTTCGTCTCCCATCTACATTTTCCGCCTTGACACCAACCTCAGTCGGTATGAGCCACTTACCAAATACATCAGTGCAAGATACGCAGTCAACGCACGTTAACACATCATTCTCTCTGTCCTACCAAAACGGGGAAACTGGCCACTCGATTCTGGGTCCAGAAACATTTTGCCAGAATCCGTCACATTTCTGGCATAAGTCCAATACACTAATCCCAGAATGGGCATCTCAGACCTAACCATTCAGATCTTAGGCCGTTGGTCATCTCAGGCATATCGACAATACAGCCATAATAATCTCTGCGACCTCCGTCAAGCCCACATTCAAGTGAGCTCAGTCTAATTCAGAGAATTTTGGGGACGGTACCCCGATTCCGAGTCTCTCTCTACCCGGCGTCAAGTCTTCTCCCCAGACCAGCCTCTCACATCCATCGCTAACCGATACAACTAAACGTTTATATTTTAATAAATCTTTCAACAATATATGTGTTGTGGCGTGGTGCTTGCTCGTGAAAGTGAAGTTAATTTGATAACTTAGGTTCGGAAGCAGGACAACGCCTCAACCACTCCTTCACCACACCTCAAATTACCTGCCCGCCTACTTGTACCCGGCCAACCCATTCTGCGCTGTTTGTCTTGGATCTCTCGGTCCACCCTCCCTTTGCCTTGTCTGTTTGAGCTCCTGCCTCATCCATTCTTGTCTCCTATCCACTCATACCTTCCTCATTTCCTTCTCTCCTCAATCTCATTGTTCACAGAATGACCATCCTCACTTCAGCAGTGCTAAAAGACCAATCCAAATTTGTCTGCACCGAGTCTGAAAGAGGGACTTAATAAGCAAGAGATATAAAAAGAGAAGAAACCACTGAAAAGTTTTTACAGACCTCTGTTCCTGCTGCTGTCTACTGTTTAACTGTTCTCCTGCCTGTCCGAGACATTGCACCGAGACACATACACACATACACGCCAGCTAACAGAAAAGCCGACTTGCTCTCAATGAATTTAGTGGCAGCACAAATACAGCTAATCGCTCATATTTAGCGATTAGTGTTTACTTCAGCTTACATTTGGCAAAATGTTCTTTGGAAAGACATGTTTACTCTGATAGTTGCCACGGATGGGGGCATGTAACAAATCCATAATCTCTTCCTCTCTGGCTTTTTATTCTCATATCGGATTCTGTTATCATACAACCCTGGCTTGGCTCTTCATCAGTTTGGGCACCAAGTTTAACGACTTCTCTGACATTTTAGCAAAACTAACTACAAACGCGCAAAAAACCTACTGGAGGGAAGTGGCAGATGGCACTGTTTTACCCTCCAGGTAAGCGTTCCTATAAAGCAGGCGTGTCAAACTGGTCCACAGGGGGGCCGGTGTGGCTGCAGGTTTTGTTTCCAACCAAGTAGCAGCACACCAGACTCGACTCATTTAATCAACTGATCTCCGTCTTCAGACAGTGGATTGGTCAAACTGTGTGCTCTTGGTTGGTTGGCACAAAAACCTTCAGCCACACCGGCCCCCCTGTGGACCAGTTTGACATGCCTGCTATAAAGGATAATTATGAATACTATGTTGTTTTTGATGGTCTTCAGACGACATATTACAGTGTTACGTTTTTGATTACTTTTGGACAACACTCGACACTGTTGTTTTCGATGATTTTTGTATCACATACTATACTATGTCGTTTTTGAAGATATGTTTACGCCATACTATAGTATGACATTTTTCAATGACTTTTGGACGAATTAGTATACCTTGTCTGTCGTTTTTGATGATTTTTTGACGACATACTATAATATGACATTTTTGAAGATTTTTGGACAACATGAAAAAGATGATGATTTTTGAATGACCTACACTACAATGTCTTTTTTGTGATATTTGGACCAAATACTATATTTGCCGTTTTTTTATGATTTTTGGACAACAAACAGTAGGATTGCTTTTTTGATTATTTTTGGATGACATACTATTCTTTGTTGTTGAAGATTTTTTTACTATTTACTATAACAATTGATGATTGTTGGACAACATTACAGTGTTATATTTTTTTTAATATACTATGGCATGTCTCCCCATGCTATTCTATGTTGTTTTCAGCCATTTTTTTGACGTCATATTTTGAAACTTTTTGACATAGTATACTATGTTGTTTTCGGCTTTAAACAATGTATTAAAAAGTCATTCAATAAAGCATTAAAAAGTCATAGTAAAACATTTTGTTTAAAATGGCAAAAAAGTGGCAGTATAGCATGCCATCCAAAATAGTCTACAAAAATCATCCATAACAGCATGACAAAATTTATAGAAGTATAACATGTCATCTAAAATGGGATAAATATATATATATATAGTGTAACATGTTATCCAAAAGGGCAAGAAAAAGTAAATAGTATTTCATCCAAAATTGTATAAAAAATCCTAGTATAGTATGTCTTTCAAAATAAAAAAAAAAAAGTCATAATAAGGTATGACATCCAAAAGCATTGCATAAAATGTTGCAGTTCAGTAGATAAAAGTTTCGGGAGCTGGACTCAACACGTCTATCTAACCAAAAGTCTCTTATTAAAATATTTTTTAAAAATATTTGCAGATTAATTGCTACCATCAACACTGTGTGTTTTTCATAACATCTTGTTTGCACACATAGGCAGAATAAATATTACATGTCTTTATTGTAGAAATGTCAACAAAAGAAAGAAATATAATCAAAAATTTAAAAATGCAATCACTGACTTTTGAGACATTCATTTAAATCATTTACTCTAAATCTTCAAATATTGTGAATAAATTATAAAACTGTCATGTTCTTTTGCATAGGCAAAAATTAATTTTACTCAAAGTGTTTACAATAAATATACAAGACTAGACAAGGAGGCAGAACAAAAGGAAAAACAGATTTGATCAGACATACTGTACAGCACACAAAAACACTGATGTTCACATTGAGGTTGGTACTGTGTGAGTGACAGTTAGCCATCACCGACGACTAGTCCTTTTGTTTGAGCTCCATCGTGGATAAGGACCTTTTAGACTTTTTTGACTTTCTGTACTTGTAGGCCAATAGGATGGTGGCCACCAAGAGGACTAAACCAATCACCAACAGGACCCACTGGCCAGCTATGGCAGCTGCACCTTCCACACTCATACCCAAGAAGTCCACTTTGGCCTTACCTTCACCTACAGGACAAAAAAATCAAGTTAAGAACTATGCCAAACTATTTTTCCACTCACTCACAAACTCAGTCATTCAGATTAACATATTTATAAAGCAGCTGCTCTCCACAGAGGGATGTTGTTCTGTCATTTTCATCCAGTCCTACACACGTCTACTCATAGCAGCTTCAGGGAGAGCACTAACAGAGTATACCATAAAAAAATTGATGGTATTATATGTCACAGAAAAAATATGTAATTTCAATGCATGCCATGGATACTATCATAAAAGTACAGCATGCCATTAAAATGTTATTTGACAATATATCATAGAAAAGCCATTGTTTGGTAATGAAACCTTTTATTGAAAATGCTAATTCTGTATTACTTTACGTAATAAAGTGTGCCAAATTTTTTTTTAAAATCAAAGGATATTTTGCTATTAAAAAGTGCCAAATAAATGTATATTGTATGTTATAAAAAATGTCCATCAAAGTAAGTGATCATAACTATGTACACTAACATAAATGTTTTCAGTAAAACCTAAGTTCATAATCCGGATATCTAGCCCCCTAACTAGGATTTCTTTTCGTTCCTTCGATCTCTACATTTAACCACCACTTTTTTGACAGTTAAATAAGCCTTTTCTGTTTTATAGTAACCAGGAGGACACATATTGACATTAAATCCAGTGTTTCCTCGATTAACAAAATTACTGAATCGCAGCTTCAAAATCAGCAGCCGAAAAATAAGCAATAATACTGCCTGTAGGAAAATGAAACAAGATTATATTGTTTCTGCCTATAGAAGGGTCAGCATCAGCATCTAAATCTGTAAACATCCATGTAAATATGTAGGATATTCGAATACTTTGTATCAAAGACATCTATGTTGTTGACATTGTTTCAATTCTTCAATAACAACAGCTGTGCTATTATTTTCCTGCCATTTCCTCTGAGTTCACTCTTTCACTCTGATGCAGTATTTCACCAATTCAATAGATACTCATCTTTTCAGCACAATCTCATCAGTAAAACAAAAGGAACAGGAGATTGATTTCCCGGTAAGCCACAGCAGAGGAGAAAAACAAAATTATTGCTTCTTTCTGAAGATATTCTAAAGACTTTTTATCCGGGGAGGAGTTCAAAAACATTTGGCTTGGAGATTGGAAATCTTATTTAAGAAAAAGCAAGCAGGCTTACATACATGTGTGTGCTTTTATTCAAGTTTCTGTGAAAGTATCAAAGTATGCGGATGCATGAATGTGTTGGACATACTTGAAGGTTTCCAGTCGTACTCTGGCCACCCGCGAATATCGTTGTTCTTGTTGTTCTCTTCCTCTAGCCAGTCAATGAGAGGTTTGAAATACTCCATGAGAGGCTGGGCACTCATTTTGGGTTGGCCAGTGATCATGGTCATAGCCTCTGGCCAAGGCTTACTGAAGCCCAGCTTCATCACATCACTGCAAACGAAAACACGGGACAGAGAGGTCAAAGGGGATGAGAATCAGAGTGTGCAGCAGAGACGAGTACACTCATAGTGTCATGCATGTGTTTACTGACTATAGCTATTACCAATAAAAAATAATTATAGTCTCTAGTCCAACTCATTACTGTTGGGGAGTAACAAACATATACAAAAATTACATAGAATTGTATGGTTAAAGTTACTGAGAAAAAAAGTCATTAAAATACAGTTACAAAGTAAATCTATCCAATTCATTTTTATTTTCAATCATTTTTCATCTTTTTAGCCTAAAGTAGCAAGCAGTAAAATGTAAAACACACATTACTTTAAATTAAAATGGTTTTTAAAGGGTAACTAATGACCTGTAATATATTAAATTTCAGGAAGTAGCCATCCCAACACTGCACTTACATATTAAGAATGAATAAAAAATAAAATACATTATTGAAGCTGCAAGCAGCGATCAAAGAGCCCTCGCACCCCCATGTTAGTTGGGGCACTGGTGATCTCCAGCTAAAGCAGCCATTCATTTCTGTGAAAGTTGGATAACGCACACAGAGAGTTTGGACCCTGGTGTGAGATATTTCACATGATGTTGTAGTTCCAGTGCCCACTAGATGGCACTGGAGGGCAAATAAATTCCACGTCATCTTGGTGTACATAATTTGTAGACCAAATCATGAATATTTAATGTAAATTAAAACATAATTGTCTGGCAGGGCTAACTTCCTGTTGCCTGTAGGTGGCGATATTACAACTAGTGAATATTGTCATACAGATGTGATCAGGGCGGGACTCTTATCACACCTATGCAGATCTGACAATGAACATCAAAGGTACAACAATTTCCTGTTTTGTGGGGAATCATTAAAATTCTACGCCGCGCCACGGGAAAACTGTTAAGTTTTGTGTTGACCTTTGATAAGTTTTCATCAACAAGAGGTTAATATTTATAATATAATAATATGATAAGGTTTGTAAAAGTATGAGGTCCAAAATTGCTAAAAATGAGCACAAAATTAAAAATGTCCAACTTCCTGTTCCCATTGGGGTGGGTCCAAGAAGCTTTTATGTGCATCTGTGCATGATACATAAGTGTACCAATTTTCGTAATTGTAGGTGGCCATTGGGCCATTGGGGCTGTTCCCATCGGGGCTTCACGTTAGGGGGCGCTGTGGAGCCATTCTACCACGCTCGTTACCTAAACCACCAAAATACAAAATTCTTTGCCAGGCCGGACGGGCATAGCAATTTTCATGAATTTTTATGGCATGTTGTGACTTCCAAAAATGTGAAAATGCACCGTTCAGTGCTCAGGCTCAAATAATAATTTGTTGGATTTCAGCAGGGTCCTCACACCGTTCATTGCTTGGGCCCTAAAAAAACACTTCTTTCCCCAGGCTGTGAGACTCCTAACTCCAAAAAGATGGAGCAGAATTTAGGATGAACTACAAATTCATTTCTTCTTAAACCACATTTAAGAAAAATGACTAGATCTACCTCGTACCTTTTACCTTGTAAATTAAAGAACAAATAAACATCAATAAGAAAAATAATAAAAAATAATTTAAGCAAAGACAGATAATCACTATGTAAAGCATTTAAAATGGACCTAAAAAAACATAAAACTGTGTAACAGTTAGAAGTTAAGTTACAGGGTAACGCTATGGAGTGGATATGTGTGTGTGTGTGTGTGTGTGTGTGTAGGTACGAACCCCAGCAGCTTCCCAGCTTCTTTAGACTTGTAGATGTCACAGTTATGCAGAGGTCCATCATGCTTGGCAGCATTACACAGAGCCTTGTGGAACTGAAACTGGATGACGAAGCTAACAAAGTACCTATTGAATGTCATCAAACATCTCCTGTCATTATTTTTGCTTTAATGCAAACAGGGATCAGAAAAACACAAAACAAACTGGTGCTGTCACTTCAATTATACACAGTGATGACTGATTTTCTGTCACCATTTGAGTAGTGGTGTTTATCTTATCCTTCCATAGTTCACTGTAGTGTGTGGAAGCTCTTATCAATCTATGTGCACTCAATTATCAGGTGCCATGTTTGTTCTGTCATATCAGTAAACTTTACCTCACATATGGCACATTAGCAGGGATGTGGAACTTTGCACCTGGGTCGAAGTCATCCTCAGTGCGGGTTACCGGTGGACACAACCCCTGGTACTTCATTCTGCAATGCAATAAAGTATATTGTAGTTAGTGTTTAAGTACACCAGTCACAAAATCAATCTACGACTGATTGATTAACTTTCCTCTTTTTTAATGACTGATTTTCATTTTTCCAGATGGTACATATTGATCTAGTGCACTTTACCTGAGGTTCCACCACTCTTTATTGTATTCAGATGATGGGATGCGTCCATCAAATACCTTCCACCTCCACTGATCCATTAGGTAGCCAAAAGGTAGGAAGGCAATCTTGTCAAGCGCCATGCTCATCAGGAAGTTGATTTCACTCTCTAGAGGAGGGAACAGAAATACCAAAATCATGAGCTGTGTTATAACACGGCATGCTTTTACACAACTATACAGTGCTTCTGGTAATACTCGCCCACCGCGATTGTTTTCAACTTTATCCAGGAGGCCGATGCTCTGCAGATGTTTGGGAGTGGAGACAGACAGGGCTAGCACATCGCCAATGGCTTCATGGAAACCGGGGTTGGCTCCATCACGGAAGGACACAGGCTGTTCTTTATACTGCAGGAAGTACTGGACATGGCCCATTTCATGGTGCACCGTGATCAGATCATCCATAGTCACAACTGTGCACTGTTTGATCCTAGAGACACAAACAAGGCCACAATTATGTAAGATTTAGTGGCATTTAATGCAAAGGACTGAAAGTTGAAACCAGCTGAAACCTCTCCTATATGCCACATGTGAACTCCCACTTAGGATCCCTTCAATGTTCATTATTTAACAGATTTCTATTGTCAGCGGAATTATCTGCATTATCTGAATTATCTATACAATCAACAGAACATACTTATTATATTATATCCCATATCTGTTTTGTCCTAAATTCTATACACTGGACCTTTACTGCTGGAACACAAACTCAAGATAAAAACAGGTTTCTTTAAAATCACAATATTAAGTTAAAAATAATAATAACCTGAAGTCTTTTCGGTTATAGAAATCCCATGCAGAGGCGTGGCACACCACCTGGCGTCCATCAGATGGCTTCTCCAGCATGGACTTCTCCCAGAACTCTGGTGGCATTGGCAGCAGACCCAGAGATGTGAAAAACTTGTCTGATTCCTGGAACATTTTGATAGCATTCCAGCCCTGAATAGGAGGAGTATAGTGAAGACACTTTCATTAAACAGAAAAACTCTGACAGCAGATCCACAATATCCACACCATAGACTGTATATAAAGATGGACAACATGCCAGTTCCCCTAAAGTGTAAGATTCTAATCTCAGTCGCCTCCTGGTGTCTGTCTGAGGTATAGGTCATACAGCCCGCCCCTCCATGTTAATGAATGGGACACCAAACTAAAAACTAAAAGTACACACCAAATATTGTTTTTGTTGTTACTGTGCTATTGTTTTGTATCAGTGTTTTACTGTTTCTTGTTGCTTCGCGTGGCCTGTATTCTGTCTTGGGAGTCCACGTTTGTTGTTTTTGTTGCTGTCTTTATGGTGTACTGCTCCTGTTACTTTAACAGCATTTGGTTGGTGGACCTCAAAGCTCTGTTGGAGTGTGATGGTGTAAAAGTTTCATTAAATAAGGTGGTGCCAGCCTGTTTAAGACCTTAAAAAAACGCACTAAAATCTTAAAATCAACCCTGAAGCGGACAGGAAGTCATTGAAGGGAGGCCAATACTGGTGTTATATGATCATGCTTTCTTTTTCCAGTTAGGAGACGAGCGGCTGAGTTTTGTACTAACTGGAGGCGACGAAGAGAAGACGAAGAGAACAGTTTTGCAGGCAATGAGAACACTCACATATAGTGAGCTGCACTAATCTAAACGATACGTAATAAAAGCATGAATGGCTCTCTCAAAATCTTTAGGACTTTTTCGTTGTCCTTGTAAATAAAATAAATGAAAATGAAATGATGTAAGTGTGTGTATATTTAAAAAGTTTTGAAGGCAATGAGATTTTCAACATTTGGAAAAACTAAGTACAAGTACATTTTGAAATGGGATTATAGTACAAAGTGTACACAAGTTACGTTTCTAAAAGGATAGGTGGTAATGTACCCCATAAATATGTTTACAGTGTCTGCTGTTTTTATCCAGTGAAATTAAAATTCTCTGTGTTTATCCTCATTTTGCCTGATTCTCCACTTCGAAAGCATTTGAGTCTCATTTTCAATAAAACAAACTGATCCTCAACCTTCAAAGTGGTGAAAGAATGCACAAGCATGTGTATCTGGTTGTGCGTGTTCTTAGTGTGTGTCCTTGTGTATTCATGTGTGAGTTGTGATCATTATGCAACAGCTGGCTAATGTGGTCATTCACCTGTGCAACCATTGCAGGAGTGGCATCAACCTGCGTAGCGTGTGGATAGGGAATGACCAAATCCATGATGCCAGACCACGTCTGTGCCCACATGTTGCCTGAAAGGACAGAAGAACGCTTTCAAAAAACTAATTTTTTTCTGAGTTATGGGGAAAGTCATCCTCTGCTCTGCTGGCGTTAAACCAAGTGGGATTTGTGGCTGTGAGTCCAATCCCTAATCGTGTGGAACTGTCACATGTAATCTCACGCTTGACACCTCTGAAAGCAAAGTAAATCCTGCCTAAATCCAGAATCATCTAAAGCCAATGACAGAATATCATAGGGGTATGCTGCCACACAAAAGGAGAGTTTGGGCTAGAATGTTAAAATCCTTAAAATTCCAAAGTGCAATACTTAATATGGTTTTGGCCTGTGACCTTAGTCTTAACCCCTGAAAGCTTGGTAATATCTGAAAACAGTGTAAAGCCCAAACATTGTACTCAAATACAGTGTGGCTTTATGAAACAAGCCTACAAACTTCTTTCTTGTTACTCACCCAGCAAATGAGCTGGAATGGGTCCCTTCAGGTTGATATACTTGGAACCATACTTTTTATACAGAGCCCTGCGGACATAGGCATGCACATTTAAGTATAGCGGCTCCAACTCCTTCCACAGAGCCTCCAGGTCTTGCTCAAAGGTGGGGGTTTCATACAGGGAACGCCAGAAAGCCCCATTATCAGTGTGACCTACAGACAAAACCAGAGGTAAAAAACATTTATAAGTGAAATGCAGGCAGAGTTTCATGCTAACTTTTGAAGCTGCTTCTGAGGGGAAAATACTCTAAATGGCAAGCTTAATATTACAAGGGGAAACTCAAAAGTTGGCCAAAAAGAACAGAAAAAACCCTCACAGAGAGTTAGATATTAATATTCGACCACCTAAATGTCTGTATGGTCAGTTCATGGTTTTCAGTCTGGCACAAAGCCCTGGAGGGCAAAACAATGTTCCAACATGGTGGCCATCAGTGGAAACTCCACTGAACTGCAGCATAAACCTATCAAATTTTCATTTTTTGATGTCATGAATAGGGCTGTCAAAATAACACATCAATTTCAATTAATTAATCACAGAAAAAATGCCGCATTAAAAAAATTAAAGCTGATTAATCACATTCTGTGGTGCGCTCTGACCTGGTGCTTACTGAAGGCTACAGTGACTTTGTAACATGAGTTTTCGTACTATTGTAGTACCTCACGCTTAAAATATCACCTCAAAGCAAAGCATTTAGCAGCGGACCCAGCTAAACACAAGCACAGCAAAAAAAAAAAAAAAAAAAAGACTCTATATAGTCAGGCCAAGGAAAAACAGCAATCACCACTTAGTTATTATTAGCAATGATGGCATTGTGTCATAGTGTTGACACTCCCTCTGAAAAATGAAATTCTCAAACTGCTCTCTACTGCTCTCCAGGGCAAACCTTATATTTTTCAAATGAGAGAGATCAGAGGGAAACTCAAGGTGGATGTAAAAATTACTTTTTAAGGTCATACCATTGAGTTTGGCAGCTGTGTTGGCCAGTTCAACATATCTCTTGTAATCAGAGCGCAGCACTTTGCCAGCAGCATCTCTCCATCCTTTCCAGGCAAACAACAGCTCGTCATAATCCCTGGACTCTGCCATGATCTTCTGGAGATCTGAAACACAGCAGTTTTTTATTAAAGTAAGTTTACCTTCTACATACTGTACACTGGAGAAGAGCATTCATGACGTCTTACAGATTTACTTGTGAAATACTCAAGGTCAAGGTGATAGTAATGGCACCTATTACAGTTATTCCATTATTTCATAGTAGCAAATAATTACATATGTGAATTGCCGATATGTCAACAATAACTTGCCATGATCTACTAAAGTATTTAGCATTACTGCACTTTTTTCTCATATGCCACATTTGCCTAATTCTTTATTTTATTTAGATTCTTTGGTGTCTTAATTATTAGTATTGGCAAATTTTTCATAGTCTTACCTGGGTCCAATGGGTGGCACGTTCCATTCTCTCTGCACACCTCAGCCACACTGTATTTGGTCTCCATGTTGGATAGGAGAGTGTTGTACTGAAAAGGTAAAGACATCAGCCAAGCATTAGATCCCACTCAAAAGATGAGCAATTAGCTTTTTGACTCCAAAGAATTTTTAGAGGTGCAGGATCCTATTAGAGGATCCAATTCCTCTGTCTAGTCTTAAATGAGCCTGTCATTCCCTCGGTGCAATACTACAGTTGAAGTTTCAAGACGTTCATGGTAGCTGGTTCTTGCTATTGCCCCAAACAGGTCTAAAAACAAAGTATTTTTCTATCTTGTGCCTTCAGCATATTTAGAACATCTTTAAATGTGGCATTTCCAGCACCTTCATTTTGAATTGACTGTTTCATCTCAGCAAGTAGCAAAGGTTGCTCACAAAGGCACTTTAATCAAAAAAACTAAGAGTAGAAGTATAATAGATGGCATCAATGATTGGGTGAAGTCTGCAGACAAACTCATTTAATTTGCTTCATTATAGTCTAGTGATACTCAACTAAGGGTGCTTTCACACCAGAGCTGTTTGGTCCGCTTTAAACGGACCAGAGTTTTAATTAATGAAATAATTATTTAATTAATTTACAATTTAAGAAACTGATTAACATTGGGATTTTTTTCGTACTTTTAATGTAAAAAGGTGCATAAAAAGTATCAAAATAGAGTCTGTTTATCAAAGAGAGTGCCATGGAACGATCCCCCAGACATTTAGACAGTGGTCTGGGCTAAGCGCTGAATGTCCTCAAATCCTATAAGCATCTCTGTGTACACCTAACCTGATATACATCTTTAATGTTTGTTTGCCCTTGGCCTCCATGTCATTAAAAAAGGGGGTTAAAAGTGATAACAATCAAGTTGAGTTTCCCTGTTCTACATGGTTAACTTTGTTTAAAAAGTTTAAATCTTCATCTTTTATACATGCTCTAGCAACAATATCATGAAATGCTGTATGAAAGAATTTCCTCCCTTCTCAGTTAAGTTTACATAGTTAGCTATTTGCCTGTAACGATTGTTTGTTACGATAAAAAAACAGTTTGATTTTCTACATGTGGTTTTATGTCTTATTATTGTCAAGAAAAAAGACAACTTCCTGATTCAACTTGACTAATAAAAGAATTTGTTCTTGTGGTGCAGCTCTCTCTCAAATGATTATTTGTAAATGATCTCCTCCACACCTCTTCCAGTTGTGTTGAGGGCAGCGCGGCCCTCTCAATATCGCTGAGTTTTTTGACGATGCGTTTGACCGAGCCGTCCTGGAAGTCAGTGGTGTCATACTGACGGGCCCGCTGTCCATACTTCAGGGTATGGGCTGACATCTCAAGGTTCTTCTTAAGCTAGAGAGGAATAATGGACACTCTTTAAATTATTTACTGTTCATTATGTGTCAGTGGAAGCAGGGTGATTGGATGGATGAATGGAAAGGTTAAAATGCACAGATAGGGTAATTAGGTAGATAAAGACTATACATGGGTTGATCAGCAGCTCACTGGCATAATCAATTATTGATTCATTGACACTTTTTTGATAAAGAAATCATTTTATTGATTATTTGATTGATTCTTAATGCAAAAAATCAACAAAAGATGTAACAGTCATTGTACTTTTGACTGATGACTGATGATGTTTGGACAATGTTAAGGTGATCTCAGTGGTGTCAGTCTGGGGTCTCACCATCGCCTCCTTATTGGCTTCATTGATGTCAGTGTTGTACTTCCAGGAGGCCTCAGTATAAGCATTCCACACCACCTCGGCTGTGCTGTTGTACTCGTCCAGAAACTTCTTTGCATCAACCTCGTCTGTGTTCTTGTCTGGAAAAAGATGATGACAGACAAGTCAGCTGAAATACTGTTTATCAAGATCCATGTAATTAAGTCTGAAAAACACTATCGCATTTAGCCCTTTGAAACCTGAGCAATCTAGCAATCTGGTTTGATTTCTTTAGAAAACATGGTGTGTTTTTTAATTATTTTCTTGTTTCATTTTTATTTTTTCTTTCTAATGCATGATGCTTAATTTCAGGTAATTTTGTTGTTCCTTTGAACTAATTTCTGGCTAATTTTGGCGGTCTTCTTCTCTCCATGTTTTGGAAGGATATCAAAGCAATTTGCTCAGGTTTCATGGGGTTAATAATTAAAATAAAGCAGAAATGTAAATAACAAAATAAAACAAAACATGTTTTAAAAAAAGTGGGTTGTTTAGTGACCATGTGGTTAAGCTAAATTATGATGTGTGAACTATGATTATGATGTGTAAACACCACAGTCTTTTCGGGGGGTGTTCACTTCCAGTGGAGAAGAAAACTGAACTTTTCTGTTTGTGTGCATGCATGCAGAGAAAATCTTGGAACAGACTGCAAGACATTTTACCGAAGCTAAAGAAACAGTTTACACAACTCCACCATGTCTAATCCATCCTGCACAGCCATCAGGTCTTTGTTACATCTTAGAGAAAAAAATATGATTTCTTCACTTTCTCACATGCTGATTTATTTAGAATGTAGCAGATAGCTTTTATATTGTTTTTCCCTCCAGATTCTCTTGTTGTGTCATTTGCTTACTATTCATTCTGGGCAGCTCTTACCAATATCCTCAGGGTAGCCCTCAGGGATGGGTGGGACCCAGTTGAAGTCAGGCCATCCCAATGTCTCGCCAACATTTTGCTTTTCCAGCCACTTAATAATGGGGTCAAAGTATTTCATCAGTGAGCTGGCATCCAACCTGTTGGTCCCTATAGCATCCTGGAGCACTTCAGGCCAAGGTTTGGAGGAGCCCGCCTCTAGAATTTTCCTGGAGGGGGTTAAAATGAAATTGTATTACTTCTCTAAATTCGTTATTCATGCTCTGTGTAATAAAGTAGAAGAGACCTAATCAGATAACATACTTTAAAATTGCTCCTGCGTCTTTGGACTGGTAGATGTCACATCTATGCAAGGGACCTGTTTGATTGGCTGCCTCACAGAGTTTTTCATGAAGCTGGAACTGCAGGATGAAGCTGACAAAATACCTGCAAGGAAAGGAATCGCTCCATCATCTCTTTAGCTGAATATTGAACTGTATTCACACTACCACTCTCGTAACATTCACAACACTTTCACTTTGAGAAAGTAAAGTATGAAGTAAGAAAAGACAGAAAGCATAATGAAATGTGATTTGATAATCAGCACTTTTTGTTAGCTTATTTAAACTCTTTAGTGCAGGCACAAGAACAGTATAAAACTAAATAATGATTACCACTGCTTTTAGATGATAATAATGCTGTAAGAGTACATTTCAATATCCACGACACAAAATGTGTTTATCTGTAGGACCAGTGTGTATGATTTCGGGGAAACTATTAGCTATAGGGGAATATAGAATTTAAAACTATGTTTTCATGTGTTTAGTCACCTGAAACTAAGAACTGTGTTGTCATGAGCTGAGAATGAGCCCTTCATAGGGTACTGGCTCCAGAGAGGGCCTTTTCTATTTTTTTTCCAAGCAGCAACCTGAAAAAATTAAGCCAATGCAGAACTGCCAAAAACTGCAGTTCTTTGTTTGGCCAATTGAGGCCGGCTCCAAAAATGAGTAAGTCCACATAGTGTTAAGATGCCAACCTTTACAGCAGAAATAAATAATAATTTATACAGTTTGTTTTTATATCACCTCAAGGCCACCGTAAGCTATTCTACATGTTAGGAGAGGAGGGGTAATACCCCTTGTACTTAGCTGTTATCTGCAATCTCACTACTAGATGCTACTTAAACTTACACACTGCTTCTTTAATTACATCAAGTATTTTGTTTTGTTTTTAACCACCTTACAGTCCCCGCATTGTTGAAGAAACCAGCCAGAGTCTGAGGCTTTTCTTTTAGAAGCTTCCTGTTATTGTAGGGTTATTGTATCGTTGAAAACCACACTCAAGTGCCACTAATTGATTCCAGATTACACCACACAATATCTTAACTCCCAGATCCCCAGCCATTCATTCACATTCATTCACTTTATCCTATTCACATATTTCCCTGGTGCCCCAATATGTATGTACAAGCATGTACACAAACAAACACACACTAATCGTGGCTTTGCACTAAAAAGGCCCCGTTTTAAGTTTGAAGCTGTTATATTAATTTTTGACAAGCCTATATGAGTAAATCTAATCAGACAGCTGGGAAAACACAAAATTCATGTCATGAAAATATCAGTGGCCCAGACTGATTATCTTATTATATCTGATTATATTATTTTGTATGTATGTGAGGCACAATATTGTGGCTGGAGTGCTACCTGATGTACGGCGTGTTTCCAGGGATGTGGTATTTTGCCCCAGCATCAAAGTGCTCCTCTGTACGCCTGGTAGGTGGGCAGATGCCTTGGTATTTTGTCCTTTAAAATGAAATAAAAAACAAACTCAGAACACACTGGCATACACTGGTTACATAACTAAGACATGACTTCTGGAAAGTTATTCAGCCAAAAAATAATGTTTTCTTTCCTGTATTCGTTAAGTTTTATGTATCAGCTCAGCATGTGTGCTCTTTTGCCAGCAACACCTTGGACACAGACATGCAGACACACACACACATAGACACACTTAGCGTAAATGCCAGCCACGATTACTGCGGTCTTCTACTGTTACTACGGAGGCACTTGATTTAATATGTTGAGTCTGGAATTTTCTCAGTTTCTCCAGGTGTAAAGGGGTTGTTGGCTATCACTCACTAACTGAACATTACTTTATAGCACCTATTACAATTTTTTTTCCATCATAATAATGTATAATATGAAAGAGATTGCTCATAGTGTTAGTGTCTGAATCTGGAGCTCCCATCTGCTGCCCTAAGCTTAATAGCAAGTTTAGCTCATTGTTTAGCTATCCAGGCTGCAACTTTACCATTTTGGTTTACTCTCACAGGTCTCACAGTGTTGTTTTTGGTCAAGCTAAAAAGCTCTAACATCCAACTGTACACTACCCCCTCTGCACCAAATGTCAGACAGACACAGTTACGGACCAACTGGTGAATGTAGTGGAGCATTTAGCAGCTTGAGAGCCAGATATTTGAAGGAGGTGGAGACTAAAAACAGAGCTAAAAGAAAGTGATCACTGGACTGTCATTCATCAGGTGGACAAAGACTTGACATATTTGATCACTCTAATAATGTACAAGCTCCTGAAGAGGTAAGCAAATCTTGGCTAACAAGTAGACCATATCAATATAAATTGAGGCTGTCGTGTTTACAACTTGTTCCTGCTGTTCCCAGTGACCAAAAACAAAAATCTGTATTATCTGTATCTGCATTCCCTTAACACATCTAATGATTCAAACAATGGAAAATTGCTAGCTGGTTAACTTAGTTTAGCACAAAGACTGCAGTAGCTTCATACAGTGTTTACATGTATTGTCTTCTAATCTGTCCCTTAGCAAGAAAATAATCACAATTCCCAAAAGCCAAACTATTCTTTGATGTGAAATATCTTGTAAGTAAGATCAAGCCTGTGCATAAAAGCATACCTGAGGTACCACCAGTCAGCGTTGTAGCGATCTGGAGGTGTACGTCCACTGAACACACCCCACCTCCACTGGTCAATAAGGTAGCCAAAAGGAAGGAAGGCTATTTTCTCCAGAGCCATCTTCAATAGGTAGTTAGTATCAGTTTCTGGAGAAAACACAATGCAGACACACTTTTTTTTTCACATTCCATGACAACTAAGATATCGAAGAATTAATCTAAATAAATGTTAGAAATTCATCCACAGCGGTTTTATGTGCATGTATTTCAGTTTTGTTTTTTTCTGTCGCAGTAATTTTACCAATGTCATTGGTCACACTGTCCAGCAGATCTATGGTATGCAGATGTTTGGGTGTGGACACAGAGAGAGACAAAACATCGCCAATAGCCTCATGAAAACCGGGATTGGCTCCACGACGGTAGCCCACAGGCTGGTCCTTGTACTGCAGGTAGTACTGGATATGCCCCATTTCATGGTGTACAGTAAAGAGCTGTTCCATCGTTACTGTTGTGCACTGCTTTATCCTAAAGAGGATGAAATGACTTTGTTTTAGTAGTTTTATCAAAGAGATGAGCAATAAAGTTGACAATGAATTAAGGTTAACTATGAATCTCTTCCTACGACATTCATTAATTTTACCTAAAGTCTTTGCGGTTATAAAAATCCCAGGCAGAAGCATGGCACACCACCTCTCGATTGTCAGGCTTCACCAGCATGGATTCATCCCAGAACTCATCAGGCATCTTCTCTAAACCCAAAGATGTAAAGAACTCTTCGGCAACACGAAACATGTGCGTGGCATTATAGCCCTGTGGAGGGAAAATAATCAAATGACAATTTAGCTCTATATTATCTGACAAAACTGACAGGAAGCAGAGAAAGAGTTGGATTTAGGAGATCTATCATTTAAGGTCACTGTCTATAAAACCAGTAGAATGTTGTTGTTTTTTTTGTTTGTTTAACTAAAATTCATCCCAGTGGTGCGAAATCTTTCCCTCACACTTACTTGTTTGACCATTTCATCAGTCACATCCAAGTTGGGTTTGTCAGGAAATGGGATCATCATGCCATAAATATTATTCCAGGTCTGGGCCCACATATTTCCTGAGAGCGAGGAAGAAAACACTCTTAAGAGACAATTTTAACCTCATCAGCTCAGAGGCAAAGTGGGAAATGCCTCATTCACACTAATGTCATAAGCACACAAAATGACTTGCAATGGTGTGTTGGCACTTTGATGCTGTTTTGTCCCTGCCATGTGTGATTACATCTTTGTAGCTTTTATGAAATCATGAATGTTGTTGGCTGTATGAAAATGATTGGAGCATTGACACAAAATATGTGGCCTCAATTATTTTGATGCAACTATTCAACTTTATGATAATTAACAGGTGTGAACTAAATAATAATCTGTGGCATTGAAAAACTAGACTCTTCCACACTCCCCCCAAAAAATCCATCTTAACAAAATGAACTCATAACCCCTCTTTTTCTGAAAACCAGAAAACCAGTCCTTTTAGTAATGCAGAAAATAGTCACAGCTCTTTTCAACAAAAAGCATATGTAAGTAACAGAAATGTTCAGTTGTACCTAACAGGTGGGCAGGGATGGGTCCTTTTAGGTTGATGTATTTGGGACCGTACTGGTTGTAGAGCTTCCGGCGCACAAAGGCGTGCAGATGCTGGTAGAGGGGTTCAATGGTCCTGTAGAGTCCCTCTATATCCTCCTCAAAGGTTTTAGACTCATACCAAGAGCGCCAGTCAGCTCCAGTATCCGCAAACCCTAAACAGGACAAAATATCAATGTTCTTTCACTCTCTTTACAATCTTTCCTTTCCTTTATCAGTTATTTCTATGTCTTTACTCTTTTGTTAGACCATTATTATTGAATTAATAACTTATGGTAACATTATGAACCTTTGGCTCTAAATGTCAAGTGTCAAAAGGAGAGTTCTCACCATCAGCTCGAGAGGCTTTGTTGCTGAGCTCCACAAACTCCGGGTAGTACTCCCTGAGAGGTACACCTGAGGCATTGTGCCAGCCCTCCCACACATACAGCAGCCTCTTGTAGCTCCTGGAGTTGGCCATGATATCTGTGAGCTCTGCAGAGTGAAAAAAAAAAAAACACCTTCAGTACGAAAGAAAAAGAGACGTAAGTACTTTGAATAACCCTGTTCCACCTTAGATCATTTCCAAAAGCAGCGATCATTCTGGGGACTGCACTTTGACAACAGTAAATTAGCTTTTTTATGGTTATGAGTAATAATGATGTTTGTGAGTGCAGTCATTTTCTCACAAGGCAGTTGTTGCTAACAAAACACAGAGCCATTGTTCAGAATGCCTGCTGACAGTGTTAAAAGCTACGGACATGATGTTTCTATAGCTTTTTACTCAACACTCATGGGTACTTCCATAAACACTTCCCGTGGAGACCTCTCTGAAGTCATTTTGCCCATCCTGTTACTTTTCCAAGAGCCGATAAGATCTTAACCACTTACAGCTGTTTTTCTCTCTAGACTTCCTCTCCACATTGTTGAGTGTTTCATAATCTTTAACATGGTTCTAATCTCTTTTTTTTCATATAATACCAAAAAAAAAAAAAAAATCGGAGTTGTATAATTCATACATTAATGCATCAACCTGAGCTGTTATTCTGTTTTTACTCACCAGGTTCCAGGCTCCAGCTTACGTTTGGCTCTGGATATACTTTGGATGTTGAATAAATGTTGTCCATGGTGCTGAGAATTGTGTTATACTGGAGACACAAAAAGAGAAATTTGAAGTCAGTCTTTGATGCTCAAAAGTCAGCAGTAAGACAATGACAAAAGAATTTTATTATTTCTTCTTATAAAATATGAAACAGAAACAAACCTTTTGTCTTTCATTCTCGGGCAGGTTGGCAGCTCCCAGTATCATGATCTTGTCCAACAGTTTCTGGTCTGAATGGTTGAGTGCTTTGAGAATCTGACTAGAGAAGACCTGCTTGGCCTTTAAACCCCATGCTGAGGAGAAGGCCTGCTCTTCAAGGGATGCATTTACCTAAAGATGAGAGGAAGAGAAAAATATATTGAATCTCTTTATTCCTGCATTTATCCAAAATGTAAAGGCCTGCCAAGAGGCAGACAGGCATATATAACATCAGCCATTTATCTTCTTTATGTCTAAAAGAAGAGGAAATGATGACATGAAGAGAACTAAGGCCTTATTCGACTGCAAGCCCAAATCCATTTTTGCTTCTTCATCTTCTGTTTTGTTTTGCTTTTTTTCTGGAAAAGCCATATTGTATCAAGATTTTTAGTAAAGTGTGAACCATAGACTATAATGGATGTAGCCATGACTTTATTAAGTGTTATATGGTGTTTTTAAGACTGGGCTTTGAAGCCTCGAGTTCTGCATGTTGGCCATTACTATCTTGGATTTTTGGAGCCAGAAGTGACCGTATTTGGATGAAAGTGTGGAGCTAACCTTAACACTAGCCGCTAGGTTGGTTTGTACAATGCATTTACAGGCTTGGTTAACTGTGGTGATGCTCATGCTAATTAAAATTTTTTAATGGTGAAAAAAAAAGGCTTAAAACCATTAACAAATTGTACTTAACTAAACTGGATATCCAACTCCTAAAATATAATCAAACACTACACCTGAGTTTTTAGGCAACCAAAACACTTACATTAACTGTTTTTACATATGAGAGTTAACAGTTAAGGCAATGCCTTGTGAATCTGGGGTCATGCCATAGTTACACGACCTGACTGTTATCGCTTTGTTAGCAACTTATCTACGGATGCTGCCAAGCAGTCACGCAAAGCAGCTAATTCCTGTTAAGTTGAATATTTTAACACGGGGGGCCTATGACTTACTCTTTGAGCCAGCCTCAAGCAGCCATTTGGGGAACTGCAGTATTTGCACTTTAATATTAGCTTTACTTTGTTAACCCTGGAGGTTGTCGCTTGGTAAAAATGTGAAAGACCCCCTCTGTAGCCACTCTCTCACACTACTGCAAAAGCATGGCAGACTTAATGGAAGAGGACCCACTCATTATTTAGATATTAAGGGCTCATTTTAAGGTAACAAAAGGTAACTGTCGCACTGGATATATTTTTCAGCCCCAGAGCCTGCTGCTGGGTCGGAACATCAGAAAAACCCCACAGGCAAGGAGATTTTTGGAAACTGGATCCAACCCAAACTTGGAGGTTGTTTGAAGTGCAATTCCAATCTTATTTTCATGGATGCATCTCAAACTGTCAACTCATACACAATGACAACATCAAACCCAGAGTTACAGAAGTGCTGAGCAAAATATATTCACCAGTGGAAATGTGGAAGCATGAAAAATGCAGAACTATCTGTTGTCAAGTTGTGGTGCAGAACTTGTTTCAAGGACGAAATGATTGACCTCCATTTCTCTGGCTTCCACATTGTAACAACAGCAACCTATGCTTATAGGTTGTTGATACACAAATCTGATCTCATCACTTGAAAACAACAGTGCCGACAGTCCATTTTAAAGATCTGATTTATGAAACAATTCTGATTTGTTGGCAGTCTGATTGTAGCCTTCAATACTGAAACAGATCTGACTATTTGCAGGGTCTAATGAACAGAGAATACCATCTTCTTTCTGAAGAAGCTTGGCTCTTTGATATTATATTATTTAACGGTCAATGGTTTTTCCTTACACATGCCTTGTTTTGCACTGCTAAAAAGTGTTGGATGGATTGTCATCACATTAGTGGAGCTTAGAGGATGAATCTTACTGACTTCTGTAATCCTCTTCTCTAGCGTGAATTGCATGTTGGTGCAGGCATTCATGATCTTTGTGAACTTTTGTAATCCCCTGACTTTTAATCTTACATAATCAGGTCACAATTTCAATTGGTCCAATTCTTAGGTTTACCTATCTAATAGTTTGGTTTTCTTAACAATGCTCAATAGCTACTAGTGTGGCTGCACATTCTTGTTGTCCATCTTCTATACCTACAACATGTCTTCATTTGTGCCTTGATATTTCCCTTGACAGCTATACCAACATATTGTTGCTTTGGGATCAATAAAGTGCTCTTTCTCTTGTGGAAGTGAGGACAGTTCAGCAAAAAAAAAAAAAAAACAACTCAAGGATAATGTTTTTGACAAATGCCTTTGTCACTTATATATGGCCTCACTGAATCTCAGGAGCTTTTCTTAATGGCACTGTAAAAGGTCATGGACATAGACATTCTCTGTATATCATGACAGTGCTGGGTGAATGGATGGAGTCAAGGCTGCTGTGGAATATTGCATGGATAGTATATGTTTGTCATATTGCTCCTATTGAAAGCAAAGAACTACTGCTGTATTGTCACAGCACTCTGTGTCCTGTTAGCTGCACTTCTGACATTTTGTTCGCTTGCAAAAAAAAAGATTGTTTTACTATGATGCTAAAGTTAAGAAGTCACACTGTAAATTGAGCTGGCTTAATCACGCTTGGGAAAATAGGAAATACCTGCACAGGCAAAGATTGAGGTAACTACATCCTGCTAAAGCTGACGGAACAGTAGCTTCATTCCAGTAATGTTTTCTCTGAAGCATCATTATCTTTATCTTTCTCACAGCCTTTGCTAAAATAACAGGCTGAAAGGAGGGAAAACTGGTGACAGTGAGTTGAAGTATTAACTCTGACCTTTGTGCTCTTCCTCTCAATCTCTGTCCTTTTTCTCAATCGTTTTTCCAGTCTGTCTGCACCCACCCATCCACCCAGACAATCCCACTCTCAACCTAAGAAACACAATGAAGATAAGCCTTTTTTGCTGATTTTATTTCCCTCAAGTTCTTTTTGTTATACAAGCTGCAATGAGTTTTATAATTTGGAAAGAGCAATAGCTTACTCATTTACCCTCTACACATAACTTGTTTGTGTACAAAGGATAACTGGACTTGAGGGCAACACTGCTACAACAGCTTATTTCCAAAACTTGACACATTCTCTTTTACCATTATCTTTTAAGGTAAGTAATCAGATAAAGAGTTATTTTAAGGTATTTACATTTGAAATTCTTCTTGAAAAAAATCAAATTTTGCTTAGGTGACAAAATATTTCCAAATAAGGATTTATAGTGTTTCAAAATGAAAGTCTTCACTTGAAGTTAGTGCTCAAAGTTTACATTCAAGCCACATGAAAACAGCTGGCTACATGCAGTACAATGAGCCTTGGGTCTGATTGTGACACTTGAAGGCAGCTGGTATTTCATTGTGGGGTTCAAAGGACATCAGCCATTGATATCTACTGTCATCAGTTTTAATTCAACATGATAAGAAGCTTGTGAAGTGATGCTCATTCTGTTTGATCTTCCGCACGTCTAACGTGAGCCTCGCTTGCACTGAGATCAAATCACCCTCACCTCTAAAGCAGAAGAGAAAGTGTGTGTGTGTGTGTGTGTGTCTGTGTGTGTGTGTTTGTGTGCGTGTGTGTATGTGCATGTGTGTGCGTGTGTGTTTGTGTGCATTTTCTCGGTGTGCATGAGCATTGTGTACCAGTGATTCAATCTACCACTTTATTCTACTGATTTCAATATAACTGATTTACAGTGCAGCCTAAGTGAAATGCCAACCTTAGAACATTTCTTTGTCATGCTGAATTGCACCCCCCTCCCACCAGATAAGATAGAGCTCAGCGCTCTGATCCACTTTGATCCCATCTTTGAACTGTCCATACTCATACAATCTACAATCCCACTCATTTTTCACCTTACATCCCCAAACACATTCTTGAGAGCAGAACACATTCTGCAGCTTGACCTTGTTGACACTGGAGTGGAGGGGGCTCTGCATCTACACCTGTTCAGTGTGTGAGAGCAAAGCCTGGATAGTGTACTGAAATCCCGTTGTGACAGCTGTCCAAGCACACGCGGATTAAAAAATCCAGAGGCTTTGCCCTGAGTGTATCGGTTGGACAATTTGCTCTCATAAGTTTGTATATGACAGCTTGTATTATTTGCACGTAGCCATGAATATGGGTGACTCTAGTGCCTGGAGGCAAATAAAAACTCTTTCACACCTCTACAGTTTCATTGTAATCTCTTGCCTTGCTGTACTCCTCTCCTGCTTTATTGCTAGCAACCTCCTTGTCTAAAACGTTTATGCAAATTTTTCTCAGACACATGTTGAGATGAAACCATAAAACTATTCCAATCTGCAATTAATGAAATGTCTCATAGCTTGCCTCTAAAAAGCCCCATTTTGCAATTTTTGCAATGGTGTATTTTATTGGCTACAAATATAGTCATGTTAGACCATAAAAGGTATTGGTGTGTGTAAAATTGCATCCTGTAGTGAGTGCATCCATTTGGAGAAAGTGTATCGAGCAGAATATATCATAAAACAGACAGTTAAACAAATGAATTGCCAACAGAATGGCACACAAGACACCTTAAATATGTATTCAAAACTTGAGGATGTTTGCACTGCAGGCAATCTGATCTGTTTTATATTTCCAGTAATGCACATGCTGACTTGGCTGTATTGGGAGGAAACTGAGCATGTCATTCTGGAGAGAAATGAATAGGGGTGATCTCCAAATCATGCAGGGCTCAGCTCCACAGAAACCCTTGACCATGCATACATTCATGGTGACATGGTGCCAGTGTTGGCAAGGGCTAATCTAAATGAGCCAATTTCATACCAGGGTGAGAGAGAGAGATTCAGCTAACACATCACCTTCTAAGCTCAAGACTCTGGGAGTTGTCCTACCTGAAGCTTGGAGTTGTGATCTGTGATGTTGGTGTTGTAGTTCCAGCTGGCGGAGACACTGGAGAACAACACCTCTTCAGCAGTGCTGTTGTAGTCACTGAGGAACCTGAGTGCGTCGTCTGTGGTGTTCTGATAATTCCCTGGCTTCCAGCTGTCTGGCAGAGCCTCAGAGAGCCCCAAGACTGGCAGCAGCAGCAGCACTGACCACAGAAACCTGTTCACACCGGTGCCCATGGCTAGCCTCCACCAAAGAAAGAGTGGAGAAGAAAAAGTGTAAAGTGATAGAGTTGGAAGGAAGAGCTAAAAATACACGTGCTCCAATGAAATGAGAGTACACCGTCCCCCTGGAGCTGTTGTCTCATCCACTCCTTCACTGCTTCCTTCTCAGCCTCCCAGCCTGGCTGCTGGTGAAATGCACAGAAGCCAAAGCGAGCTTCTTTTAAAGTGTCAGTGTAACCCAGCCCACTCTTCTTGCCACTTTACAGCACTGGACACATTTCCCCTCCAGTTCCCTTCCCTACTTATCTTCCCTTCTATCTCCCTCCCTTCTTTTTCTGTTTACCTGCCAAGATTTGGATGGATGACAGTATCTTTGATCACATCCAAGTTTCTATAACTGTACAAGACTAGAGATAAGATATGGCACACTGGTGCAGTGTGCCTGTCTGCCTATAGAGTGGTGGATTCTCAATAACCAGTACTGGAGTGTCTGGGAGGGACTCCACATACTTTGCTCTCAGCTCCCTCCTTCAGCTTAGTGACAACAGAGGTAGGGGGAGGAATAGAGACGGGGGGAATGAAAGAGAGAGGGGACAGGAGAATGAAAGGGGAGGGGGGTGATGGGATTGAAGGCTGAAGGTTGAGAAGGCTGAAAGAGATATGCAAAAAAAAAGTGAGACAGGCACAAAACAGTAAAAGAGGCTCACCTTGAGATGTGTCTTTTTTTTTTAGACAGCACAGCTTTCTCTGAAAACACCAATCAAATTATTACAACTAGAAACTGGATTTTCTAATGTGACACTGATTCCCCATTAGCCATCAAAATTCTGTCATCACCCCAAAAAAGAGACAGCACTGACAGTTGACAGCTCTTTTTTTGAGAATGAAGTTCACAAGCTGTCAAGCAGTGGAGGGATTTTCTAGTTGTCTCCATTCTTGGCAGCTTTATAGTAAAATCCAAAGTGTATAGTCCCACTTTACTGTAGCATATAATGAGACAGGCTGTAGCACAGCAACTGTCAGTGCAAGTTGTGCAGCTTATATCAGTCACTGTGTGACAGTGTATTGTAGTTATGAATTTAGATTAGCACTCGGGTATTCATTAAAGGGGAATACATTCTACAGAGCTGTTGATTTTCAATACTTGTGAGAATAAGAAACGTGCACTTTCTTGGCATAATAACTAAGTATACAAGACAAATTCAATAAGTTTTAAATAAAGTGAGATGTTACATCAGTTTATTCTACAGGAATCTGTATCTGAGAGAGCTGTTTGAACATGTCATATTACACAAAATATTCAGTGAAGATTTGATGAAAGAATAGTGACTACACAGCACATGGTGGACTATTTACAAGGCACATTGTACTTTGCTCAAAGCACAAGACGTGGGATATTTTTACCATTTCTGTGTTAACTTATCGTTTGGAGCTGTGTAAATATAAAAAAATCTGGTATATTATGACCTTTCAAAGTTAGATTCCTAAGATTGTGAAATTAGTAATTAAATCAAATTCTACTTTTGATACTATTTATGGTCAAAATTTTCTCTGCAGTCAGTGCATTTACTTTCAAAAATCACCTCTCATTATAGTTATTCCCTATTCCCTTGCTGGATTCAGATTGCCTATCATAACATGGAGGACTCACAAGAAAACAATGCATGCATGTAACCCAGTGCTACAGTTTCTGCTGTTTCTGAGCTGCATTTCGTTACTGCCAATGCTAGGCAAAAAATTTCCGACCCCTGCTGCTTCAATTAAAGCTTTGCAACTGGCGAAACAAATGTTTTGTGATCATGCTCAGCACTGACCCAGATCCTTTATCAAACATGTTTGAAAGAAATAAAACAATGGTCTTTTTTTGCATTTTTGATCACATTTTAGTTTTGTTTTGGTCTCCACCAACTTGCTCTTATCTGCTAAATGTTATGCTTTCTTCACCTGCTGCTAACTGTGTCTTTCATAGTTTGAGTGCAAGCTCACAGTGAGTGGGTTTATGGAGCACTACTCTGAGGCTGTAAATGACATGCATGAATTTTGCATGTTGCAAATCCAAAACAAAGAGCTGAAAGATGGTTAAACACTCTGTAGAGCAGAGGATAACTGTGGATCACAATGATAATTCTGTGGTGTGTATACATTAGTTGAAATATTTCCATATGGGGAGCTAAGCAATTGCATACTAATACACTTAGGTTTTGTATTTTACAGTTAATATTATTAATTATCTGATGTATAAAGACTTATATCAGTACATTTAACATTTTGAGTTCCACAACATCTCTGTTTTAATGTGTTATGGATCTATACTTGGAAGGCGATGCATTGTTCTTAAAAAAGGCTGGTTTCCTTTTCCCAAAGAATACAAGTAAACAGCATTAATTTGAAGGAGCACTTTGATCGTAAAGAATAAATCATTTGCCAAGTTTAGGGGAAACCTATGGGTACCCACCCATTACCAAAACTTAGCCTTACTCTGGTGCATTATTTAGCCCCCTTCCTGACAAGTTATGCCAACATAGGTGGTACCAATGAATGCCTTGTGTTGTCTTTTTACGTAAGATAGCACTACTTTCTATAGATGAAAAAACAGAGTGCCACAGCCTCTTAAAGACAGTAATCTCGTCATCTAAGTATTTCTGCCAAGGGGTTGGGGAGGCAACGATTGTATCAGGGGGCTTAAATGGAAACAGAAAACTTTTCCTGTCTATTTATACCTTGAGTTCTGTTTTGTTAATCTGCCATATGATCAACTCATTGCATTTTTTTAATTGCTTGTTTTTTTCAGTTAAATAATACTATTTTTGAAGAGACACCTGTGACTCCACATGCCTGCCAGCCCGGTCCCTCATGGTAAATGTCCACATTGCACACAGTTATTTGATCCATTATTCATGCAAAAATCTCAGCAGCTTTATATTGGAAAATGGCATTCTTAATTTTAAAGGAAACAAACCCATTCGAAGCTTAATTGGCTTCCTTTTTCATTTACCCTGTAATTCCTCTCATGCTATATCAGCTGCTTCTGTCTCTACCAACCAGCTGATCATTCACCTGATCCTGGACCCTGATGGGATTTACTGGAATTGGTTAAACTTGAACAAGAATAAAAACAACCCATTTTCAGTCAACAAAAAAATAATATATGCCTGATAATTTTTTGAATTTTCAGTGATATTTTCTTCATATTTCAAAGGAACTACACCATTTATAATTTGAATATACAGTATTAAAAAAAAAAATTCAGTGATTAATTATTACTGCGCATTATGATTATGCTGCCAAAAGCAAACCTAAATTCTCCTTCCAGCTTACTGCTTCCTTCAAATCTCAGGTGTGTTGAGTTTGAAAACAATGAAAGCTAGCGAAGAGAAAATTTTTGAAGATTTTTGAGCACTGTAACAAAACAAGGGAGTGTGTCTTTCAGCTGCTCAGTGAGGCCCTTCAGAATGAAACGGTGACTGAATGAGGCCATAAAACATGATAATGTGCAACAGAGTGATCTTAAATTGCACAAAGAGTGGATCATAAATCTTTATGACTTAAAGAGCAGACAAACAACAGTGTGAATAGGAAAAGTGTGGACTGCAATACTACAATATAGCACCTATCATATAAAGTTAAAATTATGCTTTAGTTGCAGCTCATATTTTCCAGATTCGTGACAATCTACTGGTAATCTCACATGTTGATTTATAGTAGCAGGTGAAAGTTATGAGTCAATCAATGTATCTATTATAATTTTTTTTTTTTATCGCTTATTAACCTTGACAGTCAAATGGCCACGGTTAATTAATACTCAATATTTTATTAAAATATAATCTTTATCATTAAACAAAGGTCTCTAAATGGCTTTGGTGGTGGAATAAATTGTGTTGATAAGAAACTTCCATGTGCAGCAGATAAAGGTGCCATTTTAATGATGCTGACATTTTACTTTTGAGGTAATGAACTCTCTTATTATACGCTCAACCTTGTGTAACTTAGTCCAAGTTACACGATGTTGAGTTTATTATAAGTCCTTACAACACACTGATTACTTCAGTTAACTTTAGATTTTGAAATAAGTGAATTAACACAGAAATGGTGACTGTGATGGCATTATCTCTAGTTAGTGTTTTGTCAGGTCATTGCAGAGGGAGTCACTATTGCCTTACAATGACACATCGTTAGGTATTAGATGAGTCATTTAGCGTCACACTGGGTTCTGCTTTAGGATCACAGGATAAAAATCAAACCACACTGTCCTGCAGATGACCCTCTGTGCTGAGATGTGTCTCAATTGGGCTGCGAAAAGTCATCCTAGATATCTGTTGAGCCAAGTAGTGGATATCATAAAGGAGATAACAAATATCTCAGGAAGATATCCAATGTTCTTATGGGCACAAACGTGGTGATGTCTTTGAAAAGGTCAGACACAGGTCCAACATGTGAGGAACCTTGATTGGCCTGGGTACTTATTGACAGGTTAGATCTTAGCTGGGCTGATAGAGATGGATACAGCACTGTGATGAGTGATAAGGCAGTGGTGGCCATGTAAACTTGCTGAGGTGAGTGGTTTTTCACACACTTGTGGCCAATTACACCTGGTCATGGTAGTGTCAAGTCATCTGCGTGAAGAAAAAATATCATATGCCATAAATAATGCTGAACCTTTGATGAGAAAATATAATAATGACTTTCTACATAGCACTATATAAAATGAATGTTTATGAAGTGCTTTAGCAGACAAAGCAAAGGCAGGAACTCATTAAATAATGAAATAAACATCAACAAACATGCCAGACAGAGAAAGGTCTAGAAAAGTCAAACAATTAGGCAAGAACAAAATCCAAACACAAAAGGTCAACAAGAATAAAGCAAATAGCAGATCCGAAAAGGCAGTTAAAGTACTAAAAGAAAAAAACAGCAATAAAAGATGAAAAAAAATAATATAAGAAATAATATATGAAGGTGGCATCACATCAATGGGGATAAAACAAAGAAAAGATGATAAAAAATGTTTAATAATTGATAGGTGAATGAATAAATAAGTAATTACAGGTGACATCACATAAAAGCAAGTCTGTAAAAGTAAGTTTAAAGAAGTGATTTTAAAGACATCACTGATTATGCGAGTCTTATCTCCTCAAGCAGGTTGTTCCAAAGTCGAGGGGCCCTGATGGCAAAAGCACAGTCTACTTTAGATTTGAGCCTCGACTTTGGTAGGACTAGGAGGTCCCCACCTGAGGATCTGAAGCTGCACGTTGGCTCATACGGGGTCAGCATTTCAGAAAAGGGATAAATCACAGAATTTTTATTCTGTATTTTTAAGCCAGTTAAAAATTGATAAAAGTTTAAGAAGCAGGCAGCTGAAGACTTATTGGAATTGAGTTTACAGTCAGTTCAGAGTGTTAACTGCTGCTTTATTTTGTGTCTGTGAGTGTGAATGTGTGTGAATGTCTGTGTATGTGTGTGTATGTATTGAGTTTTAAACCATGAAAGTGAAGAAATTTTGGCCAGTCCTCATCCTCGGACAGACCTTCAAAGGTCTGTTTGAGGGTTCAGACTTAAATAAGAATTCAGGTTAGAATTAGGTTAGGTTAGAGGACTATAATCATGACTCTGAAAGTCATAAAATTGCAGTGGCACAAGTCTTAGTCTACATTACAGTTACAACTTCTCATAGAGAATAACTCCCAAACACATTTCAGCCCAAAATTTAAAATAAGAAGAATTATTCAACCAATTATTAACTAATTTTAAAAAAGAGGAAAAACAAGCACAAAACAGAAAAGTGCACTCAGTGGAGGGCTGCAACACAGCTGCCTGAGTGGATTGCAGAACAAAACCAGGTCACAGCCATGGCAGCCATCAAAGATAAAAAAAAAAAAAAAATGAGATTTGTTTGTGCCTAGCTTTTGTGGATTGTAACATATGAAAATGAGACCAAACTTTTCTATAGATGGCAGTTTTTGAGCCATTATGAGGGCCAAAATGTGGCCTGCAAAAGATAAGTGTTGGTTTTAGACAAGACCATAACCGGAAAACTTGCGTCCCCTACAGGCTGGTTAAAAGAAGTGGGAAGTCAGCAGGCAATGACGGTATAAAACCGTCAATAAAACAGGTTTTCAATGACTGTGAATGACCGCAACCACAAGAGGTACTTAAGCAAGTAGTTACAAATGTGCACAAACAATAATAGAGTGGGATTAGAGAGTAGTAGAGTAGTTTGTGGGATTAGCACAGACACACACACACGCACACACATAACCAAATGCATGATCCTTTCCAGATAATAATTATCAGACTGTAGGAAAGAGGTGCACCGCCAGATTAAAGTGAAAGTGCCCTAACAACTAACTATTCCCATGCAGGTTTGTAAGAAAGACCTGGAAAGGGGCTTTAAAACCTTTATATACACTCTTACCTGTCAGTTTGTCAAAAGGCTATCTTAGGGAGAGATAGTAACAAGAAAGAGGCATTAGGTGAAAAACAAACACACAAGATGTACAGGGTCAGTAGTTGTTCAAATTATTCCTGGCATGTTGTTAAATGTTCCATTGTGAGACCATGGAACTTGAACTACAGTATAATTCAGAGTGAAAACTGCTGCCTTAGTGTGTGTGTGTGTGTGTGTGTGTGTGTGTGTGTGTGTGTGAGTGTGTGAGGGAACTGACAATGTAGTTTTGCTAGAGTTTCCGGTCCAATAATTGAATTTGGCTTTTCCTTTAATGGAAGTCTGTGAAGTGTGGAGAGGCTGTGATAGAGCCAGAACATCCAATCTCCACAAACAGGCATATGTTGCACGCCATTGGACATGGAGGCTGCAGTGCAGAGAGAGAGAGTATGTGTGTGTATTGTAAGATTGAAGATGACATTTTAACTCTGTGCAAAAGTCACAAAATATTAACAAATAATAATAAGAACGAAGGTGGAGCATTAGGGGTCAATTTTGAATCCAATGTTGTTCATGCTGCCCTAACTGATTTGTGTGATAGATTTGGGTTTCAATATGACGAAGGGGCTGCTTTGGTGACAGGCTTATAACTATAATCAGTTTTATCATAATGGTAAATAATACATTTTTGCAACCAATCCTTCCTTTTTACACATAGACAAATTACATATTGTTTAAATTATTTGTATATTAAAATGAAATAACTCCAGATTGTGCTAAAGAAAATGTTTACAATCTGTTTATTCATTTGCAATACTGTTGACACAAATACTGTCAACACAAATTCATCTTATGTTGTTTATATTTTATTTGTTTGTATTTTAGCCCTATATATCAATATGCGCTATTTTATGTCTTTTATGTCTGTGCTTTAACTTGTGTGATTTTGTTTTATAGGCTACATATTTATGGAGCATTGTTAGAGGGTACCATGAGGCCTTGGATTTGAATTGACGACGACTACTTTACCAGCTGTTGTGCACAAAAGAATAAAGAACATGAACTTGAACACAGAGAAGAGGAATGTTCAATAAACAAATAAAGTCATCCAGAATCTCTTATCAGTAGACAAGGATCTTGATGATTCTGAAATACAAGCTATAACACACTGATAACTGCACAGTTGCAGACATTCACTGGAACATTATTAATTCTATCAAACATTTATTAGATCCTTTAAAGATCAATAGCTAATCATTTTCTTGTTGTTCATTTGAGTAAGATATGAGATTAGTGGGATTTGGTAACCTGTTTTCTTTGGATACTCCAAAGATTACATAATTACATCAAATAATTTCACCAAAAAAGGAAAAAAGGCATGGAAACAAACTAACAAGTCCACATCCGTGCTTGCTGTTCTGTGGGGCTGTACCATAGACCGTATAAAGTAATGGATATAGCCACTGTGACGTCCCCCATTGGTTTGTGGACTCCTGTTTTTGAATTTAGTGCCAGGTGGCCCCTCAACCATTTTCTAATACATTACAAAAACAAAGTGATCACAGCTTGGAACATAAAGGGCAAAAAACACTACCAAAAAAAAAGCTCGTTTAACAAAAAAGTGCCAGTGGAGGATTCCCCTTACCCCCTGACGGCCAAGCTCCTAATGTCCTAAAATCCTTGAACTGTCCTAATCTCCCAGAAATGTCCTAATATCCCAGAAACTACCTTAAATCCAAGAAATGTCCTAAATCCTAGAAATATCCCACAATTCTGGAAACTAATTGTGAAATCCTAAAATCCTACTGGCAGCGACTGGCCCCTGGCCTCCAATCATTTTGCAAAACTCACTCCCAAGCAATACAAGTTCCCTGTTCTACATGGGGCTAACTATAAACTGCAATGAAACCTGGTGCCTTTGTTGCATGTCTTTGCCCATCTCTCCCCATTCTTTTCCTGTCATTTCTTAGGCTACATTACAAAGCCATAAAATACCCCCAAATATAATAATACTAAAAAAAACAAAAAAAACCCAAATGATGCACTGATCAGATGTATTATATTGGACTGGACTGCGGGTATGTAGGCTAACTATTTAATAAGTGGATACAGATCACTGTGAACTTTTGCACAAACACAATCAAAGTTGTTGTGGAATCAAGTTGTTTATGCAGGATATTCTGATCAGCCTTGTGACTTTGGATAAGCACCTTGTCAATCATGAAACTGCTTAGAAGTGAAATTTTATCCTGTAAAGCTGCTGCCGAGTCATTCATCTAATGATGAAATCTTTGTGTGACAGTATATTGGTAACACTGTCTATGCCATCATTTATCATAATTATCACCATCATCATCTTTATAATGCTGAGCAAAACAGACATCAGCCCCTCAACAAACTTTGACAGAAGCACCCTTTCTAGACTGCACTGACCTCTAGTGGATGTTTTAGGTAACACAAGTATCTCTGCTATGATATCTATAAAATAGTATCATATTCTATTTATGTTATAATATACGTTGCAATATTATAACAATAGATAATGTACACCATGTCTCCTAAAGAGATAGATGTTTTTGTTTACCAGTTTGAGCGGATGTGTCTACCTTGTGCAGTAAGCCCTGCCCTGTGATCAGCGGCTCTGAAAATCTTGACCCTGCAGTAATTCAGTGCTCACCTCCTGCCCCTTCTCGACTTCCTCTTGCTCCTTCTCCTCCTCCTTCATCTTCTTCAAGTACCATCAGTCTAACTTTTTTAAAAGGTTTTATTAGCAGTGCCAAATTGATGGAGCAAAAGAACTTTTCTGAAGTTATCACTCAGATATTTAAAGAAGCGCCAAATGCCAGGAAGGACCTTGCTGATAACCAAAGCAACCTCCTTTGCATCACAGATTACAGTGAGAACAATCATCTTCAGGTGAGTAATGCTCATAAAATAGTCACAACAACTTCCCTGTGAAAGCAAAACTTTCTGATATTTTAGATCTTTTGAGATCTAAAAAATGTTTTAAGAGAATTAATTGTGGTAAAAAAAAAAAAAATAATCCTGCAGGAAGAGGATAATGAAAAGGCCACTGAGAGGGGTCGAGAGTTTGGTTACCCAGGCGCTGGCCAGTGTGACCTATCAGATCAACAGTCTGGCCAGAACCCTGCTAAGGTGCCTGGACACCCAGGCCATGCAGATCAAAGATATGAAGTCTTCAGTCAACCTGCTGTTACTGGTGAGGAACACCTTTCACCTTAAAATATTGTACACCTGAGCAGTGCTGCAGCCAGCACATTCAGCAAGCTTCTGTTGTTCTATTGCAGAAGGACACGGGCTGTTCTGGCCCATCTCATGGTGCGCCGTGATCAGGTCATCCATAGTGCACTGTTTGATCCTGGAGACACAAATAAGGCAACAATTATAACAAAGAATTCATAAAAATAACGTGCTTTTGGCTTCCATCTACTTAAAGGAGCAGTGGCGAGGACGGCAGATTGCAACCAGCTGAAACTTCTCCCAAGTGCCAAGTGGGAGCTCTCAATTAAAATTTCCTCCAATGTTAATAACTCAAGAGATTTTTATTGTCAGCAGAATTATCCACAGAAGTGTCTTCCTTTCCAAAAGAAACAGACCAGGCAATTAAAACCAGTAAAAATCATGAATAAAGCAGTTTCACGTCACAAATCAATGTTTACCCAACGCTGTTTGCTAACCCTGCACCTGCTAATTGTGCACTCATCTCTGTTCTCTGGTAACTTTATGTGTACATTTCAAAAAGGTATGATGGCACAATGTGTAAACAAGTTACGGTTCTTAAAGAATAGGAGGTAACATACCCCTTAACATGTATACAATGAGAGCAAGTGATGTACAAGTGAGACAAAATTTTGTAAGGGAACACCTGCCATGGCCATCTGTAAACTCTCACTATAAGATATCTGAATAAAAATGGGTATTCATAAGTCTCCCCTAAATCTGAGAATGCTTGTTCCCAGCAAATGCTTTGTTCCTTACAATCATTGTACTCCTTCAAAAGTAAAGCTTTGTATTTGTCTTTTTAGGAGAAAAGGCAAACTAGCCTATCTGAACAATAATGAATCACCTAACATGTACAGAACTCAAAATGTTACCTGGACCTGTAATAGTCTATGTACATCGGATAAGTTTTTATATTAGCTGTAAACTAAGAAACCTCTCCTATAGCTGATTTTTGAGCATCATCAAGCTGTTGGAAAGAATTTCATAACATTACATAATTAGCTATTTGCCTTTAATGACTTTGTGTTACGCAAAACAGTTTGATTTTCTGCATCTGGTTTTATGTCTTATTATCGTCAACAAAGAAAAACTAACTTATTCAACTTAACTAATAGGGACTATTTGTGCTTGCGCTGTAGCTCTCTCTGGAACAAATATCTGTAAAAAATCTCCTCCACACCTCTTCCTGTCGTGCCGTTTTTTGATCATGCGTTTGACCGAGCCGTCCTCAGTGGTGTCGTACTGATGGGCCTTCTGTCCATACTTCAGGGTATGGGATGACATCTCCAGGTTCTTCTTAAGCTAGAGAGGAATAATGGATACTACTTTTTAATTATTTACTTTTAGATTATGTATCAGTGAAAGCAGAGTCACTGGATGGATGAATGGAAAGGTTAAAAATGCACAGATAGTGTATTTAGGTAGATAAATACTATACATGGGTCGATCAGCGACTCACTGACATGATCAATTATTGATTCATTGACACATTTTTGATAAGAGATATATTTTTTATTGATTCTTTGATTGATTCTTAATGCACAAAGATATGGTATAACAGTCCATTTATATTTGACTGATGATAGATGATGCTTGAACGATGTTAAGGTGATCTCAGTGGAGTAGGTCTGGAGTCTCACTGTCGTCTCCTTATTGGTTTTATTAATGCGGGTGTTATACTTACAGGAGACCTCAGTATAGGTGTTCCACAACACCAAGGTGTGTTTTTTTACTTGTCCAGAAATGTCTTTGCATCAACCTCATCTGTGTTCCAGTCTGGTTAAAGAAGAAGACAGATAATTCAGCTGAAATTTTTAATTATTTTTATTTTAGAAAATTTGTGGAAAGTGGAAATTTCCAGAAAACTATGTTTATCATTAGTATGATTATATGATTAAAAAATAATGATAAACAGAGAGAAATGTAGAATATACAGTTTTTTTTTTCAGGAATTTTCACAGGTAGTTTTCTTTGTTTGTTTTTGTATTTCAAATTTTCTTCTTTTGCTTAATTTGAAGGAAATTTCAAAGCAATTTGCTCAGGTTTCATGGGGTTAACTAATAAAAATTAAATAAGAATGTAAATAACAAAATAACACAAAACGTGAGAAAACTTAAATGTGGGTTGTCTAGTGGTCATGTAATTAAGCTAAATTATGATGTGTGAACTATGATTATGATGTGTAAACACCACAGGCTTTTTCGGGGGGTGTTCACTTCCAGTGGAGAAGAAAACTGAACTTTTCTCTTTGTGTGCATGCATGCAGAGAAAATCTTGGAACAGACTGCAAAACATTTTACCGAAAGTCAAAGAAACAGTTAGCACAACTCCACCATGTCTAGTCCATCCTGCACAGCCATCAGGTCTTTGTTACATCTTAGAGAGAAAAATATGATTTCTTCACTTTCTCACATGCTGATTTATTTAGAATGTAGCAGATAGCTTTTATATTGTATTTCCCTCCAGATTCTCTTATTGTGTCATTTGCTTACTATTCATTCTGGGCAGCTCTTACCAAATCCTCAGGGTAGCCCTCAGGGATGGGTGGGACCCAGTTGCTGTCAGGCCATCCCAATGTCTCGTCCACATTTTGCTTTTCCAGCCACTTAATAATGGGGTCAAAGTATTTCATCAGTGAGCTGGCATCCAACCTGTTGGTCCCTATAGCATCCTGGAGCACTTCAGGCCAAGGTTTGGAGGAGCCTGCCTCTAGAATTTTCCTGGAGGGGGTTAGAATGAAATTGTATTACTTCTCTAAATCCGTTATTCATGCTCTGTGTAATAAAGTAGTAAAGACCTAATCAGATCAACATACTTTAAAATTTCCTGCTTCTTTGGACTGGTAGATGTCACATCTGTGCAAGGGTAACCTGTTTGGTTGGCTGCCTCACAGAGTTTTTCATGAAGCTGGAACTGCAGGACATAGCTGAAAAAATACCTGCGAGGAAAGGAATCGCTCCATCATCTCTTTAGCTGAATATTGAACTGTAGTCACACTACCACTCTACAACATTCAAAACATTTTCGCTTAGAAGACAGAAAGCATAATGTGATGTGACGTAATATTCTGATATTATTTTTTTAGACTATTAGAACTCTTTTAAACTGCAATGCAATCACTAGAACAGAATAAAACAAAAACAATAAATTACCCCTGGTTTTAGATGATAAGAATGTTGTAAGTGTGCGTTTCAACAACCACTACACAAAATGTGTTTATCTGTAGGACTAGTTTGTAGGGTTTGGGGGAATCTATTGTCAACGTTAAAAATGCTAAACTCAAGGCTTCACAACATGGGTCCACAATGGTGGCTACAGCCAGTGATTTATACAGTCTGTCTTTATGTCACTTCAAGGCCACCGTAGGCTCTTCCACATGCTTGGAGATAGAGCGGTGGGGAAGGGACATTTAGTTGGTTGCAATCTGCAACATCACTACTAGATGCCACCTAAACTATACACTGCTCCTTTACATTAAGTATTTTGTTTTGTTTTTACTACCCTTACAGTCCCTGCATATTTGAAGAAACCAGCCAGAGTCTGAGGCTTTTCTTTTAGAAGCTTCCTGTTATTGTAGGGTTATTGTATTGCTGAAAACCACACTCAAGTGCCACTAATTGATTCCAGATTACACCACACAATATCTTAACTCCCAGATCCCCAGCCATTCTTGCATATTCATTCACTTTATCCTATTCACAAATTTCCCTGGTGCCCCAATATGTATGTACACGCATGTACACAAACAAACACACACTTATCATGATTTTGCACTAAATAGGCCCCTTTTTAACTTTGAAGCTGTTATATCTTTTTGACAAGTCTATATGAGTAAAGCTAATCAGACAGTTAGACACAAAAAATCATGTCATGAAAATATCAGTGGCCCAGACTGATTATCTGTATTTCGTATGTGTGTGAGGCACAGTGTTGTGGCTCGAGTGCTACCTGATGTATGGCGTGTTTGAAGGGATGTGGTATTTTGCCCCAGCATCAAAGTGCTCCTCTGTACGCCTGGTAGGTGGGCAGATGCCTTGGTATTTTGTCCTCCTTTAAAATGAAATAAAAAAAAAGGGATTCAGAACACACTGGCATACACTGGTTCATTTGTTTCCCTTCCATTAACTTTAATGTATCCACTGTGTGTCATCTCAGCATGTGCTCTTTTTCCAACACCTCACACACACACAGACAGACAGACACACACACACACACACCACACACACACGGTCTTTTACTGTTAGGATGGAGGCACTTGACTTAATATGTTGAGTCTGAAATTTTAGTTTTACATAGGTGAAAATATACACATTAAAGCACCCATCAATCACTGTGTTGTTTTGAATCTGCCATTCCCCTTGCTGCAAGCAGCTGTTTTGAGCAATTTAAAAACTCTCACACCTCTCTAAAAGCCAACTGTACAACTGTAACCTGCTCTCTGTGCCAAATGTCAGACAGACACAAGGCGGGTTCCCATTAACACCGAAATTGCGCAAATTAAAAATGCGAAATACAAAATACACACATCAATATCACAAAACCTATATTTTTTTACGCTTGCATTAGGTGGTATTTCAGGTGATTCGAAAAAGCCATATTTCTCAAAATTGCAATGGAAACTCTTTTTTGCTTCTATACCTCATATGATGTGTAATGCAAATGTGGATGCAAACCGCCATTAATCCCAACAAAGTAGAAAAAGTACAACAAAGTCACATGACATTCTACAAAACGTCACTCAGTTTGAGCAGACGGAGGAAGAGACGAAATCTACTTAACTCTTATACGAGATAAAGAAATTATGGCAATGTTAGATTGGCTTTATTGAGTAGCTTAAAAATGAAATAAACCTGCCTGTTTTGGACATCCATCGCCATGGTTATTGGAGTGTTACGCTAGTTGCAAAACAGTCGAGAGAAGTCACATCGAGAGAGAAGTCACATATTGGAGCATTTGGCAGATATAGAGCTAGATATTAGAAGGAGGTGGAGACCAAAAAATCAGAACCAAATGAAAGTGATCGTTGGACTGTCTTTCATCAGGTGGACACAAACATGGCATGTAAGATAATTCTAATAATGTATAAACTCCTGGAAAGGTTAGCAAATCTTGGCTAACAAGTAGACCATATCAATTTAAGATGACGCTGTTGTGTTCACAACTTGTTTTTGCTGTTCTCAGTGGCCAGAAAATAAATCTGTTACTGCATTTCCTTAACACGTCTAAAGATTCAAACAATGAAAAATTGATAGCAGGTTATCTTAGTTTCACACAAAGACTGCAGTAGCAATCAGTGTTTGCATGAGCATTGTCTTCTAATATAACTCTCAGCAAAAAAAAAAGTGAATCATCACATTTCCCAAAAGCCAAACTATTCTTTGATGTGAAATATCTTGTAAGTAAGATCAAGCCTGTGCATAAAAGCATACCTGAGGTACCACCAATCAGCGTTGTAGCGATCTGGAGGTGTACGTCCACTGAACACACCCCACCTCCACTGGTCAATAAGGTAGCCAAAAGGAAGGAAGGCTATCTTCTCCAGAGCCATCTTCAATAGGTAGTTAGTATCAGTTTCTGGAGAAACACATTTTTTTTTTCACATTTCATGACGAAAAGATATCGAAGAATTAATCTAAATAAATGTTAGAAATTCATCCACATTGGTTTTATGTGAATGTATTTCAGTTTTGTTTTTTTCTGTCGCAGTAATTTTACCGATGTCATTGGTCACACTATCCAGCAGATGAATGGTTTGCAGATGTTTGGGTGTGGACACAGAGAGAGACAAAACATCGCCAATAGCCTCATGAAAACCAGGATTGGCTCCGTCACGGTAGCCCACAGGCTGGTCCTTGTACTGCAGGTAGTACTGGATATGCCCCATTTCATGGTGTACAGTAAAGAGCTGCTCCATCGTTACTGCGGTGCACTGCTTTATCCTAAAGAGGATGAAATTACTTTGTTTTTAAGCAGTTTTATAAAAAAAAAAAAAAAGACGAGCAATAAAGTTGGCAATAAATTAAGGTTAACTATGAATCAATTCTTACTACATTCATTAATTTTACCTAAAGTCTTTGCGGTTCTTAAAATCCCAGGCAGAAGCATGGCACACCACCTCTCGATCCTCAGGCTTCACCAGCATGGATTCATCCCAGAACTCATCAGGCATCTTCTCTAAACCCAAAGACGTGAAGAACTCCTCAGCAACACGAAACATGTGTGTGGCATTATAGCCCTGTGGAGAGAAAATAATCAAATGACAATTTAGCTCTATATTATCTGACAAAACTGACAGGAAGCAGAGAAAGAGTTGGATTTATAAGATCTGTCATTTGTAGCCACTGTCTACAAAACCAGCAGAACGTTGTTTTTTTTTTTTGATCAACTAAAATTCATCCCAGTGGTGTGAAATCTTTCCCTCATACTTACTTTTTTGACCATTTCATCAGTAACATCCAAGTTGGGTTTGTCAGGAAATGGGATAATCATGCCGTAAATATTGCTCCAGGTCTGGGCCCACATATTTCCTGAGAGGGAGGAAGAAAACACACTTAAACAACTTTAACTTTATCAGCTCAGAAGCACAGTGGGAAATGCTCACAGTAATGTGATACGCACACAAACTGACATGGTGTGTTGGCACTTTGATGCTGTTTTGTCCCTGCCATGTGTGATTACATCTTTGATAATTTTCCAAGCTTTATGACATAATGACTGTTTATGTTGGGGACTAGATGAAAATTATTATAGCAATGACAAAACATGTGGTGAAAAGCCTACACCATTTCAGTACAGAAGAATCTCTAAGGTTGTGGCTGGGTTTTGTTTTTTTTTTTTTCTAACATTTTAAACTTTTGAAAGTTGTGTTATTTCCCCACCAAACAAACTGCCGAAAAAGATTTCATACAGGATTCAAAGAGAGTCTGAACTAATACGTTAATGTTTCCTGATTCATTATCATTTCCTTGCCATGATCTGTAATTTCCCTCTATAACTTTTATTTTAACACCAATCATCATTCCCATTCAGTCACACGTGAAGCTGATGACCCCTGAGTGTTTGGTTTGATGAGTTACAGAATTTCGATTTTCCGTCATCAGAAACAGACGTCACTTCACGTGATGCTCCATATGACACCACAGAGGAAAGGACGTCTCGTTTGTCTAAAGACATGTCTCTCTCCTCACATCTCCTCCTCAGCTCCTCCGCTCGCATCTCCTGTGGGTGAGACTGAGATGCAAGAAAGAGACACAAGTGAGGGAAACATGGATGCGAGATAAGGAAATGGGATGGATAGTTTGTCTTCCAATTTGTGTCAGGGTTCCTGTTATTCCTCATGTGTTTCCAAGTAAGTCTTTGTAGTTTTTGACCTGTTTCGAAATTTTTGACCGGCCTTTTGCCTTGTGGACTTTGTACTTTTGCCTGTGTGGACAGATCTTCCATGTATCGACCCTTTGTCTGATTGAAAGAGCGTGCATTCTTGGGTCTTTCTTGTGTCCGTTACAGGCAGGAGCACTGCCACAGAAGCGAAGTAATGTACTGCTGTAGATGCAGGCAAAACACATTAGCCTCCTTCAAGAAATCTATATCAGTTATACCTATCTACCTTGCCGTCAGACAACCTTTTTAACAGGGGAACTGAAGCCGTTGTATACATCTGTGCTCTCTGTGAGACCACCAGACTGCTTTGACAAAAACTGTAATTTATCTTGCAGAACATGGGAGTTGCTAAGGCGTGGAAAACTGAAAGACTCTCCCCTGCCCTCCTGCAAAATCAGTCTTTGCAAAACAGTAACTCATAACCCCTCTGTTTCTGCCCTCACCTAACCCCTAATAGTTTTCGTACAGCCCTTTTAGTCATGGAGAAATATTCACAGCTCTTTTCAACAAAAAGCATATGTTAGTAACATAGAAATGTTCAGTTGTACCTAACAGGTGGGCAGGGATGGGTCCTTTAAGGTTGATGTATTTGGGACCGTACTGATTGTAGAGCTGGCGACGCACAAAGGCGTGCAGATGCTGGTAGAGGGGTTCAATGGTCCTGTAGATTTCCTCTATATCCTCCTCAAAGGTTTTAGACTCATACCAAGAGCGCCAGTAAGCTCCAGTGTCCGCAAACCCTAAACAGGACAAAATATCAATGTTCTTTCAGTCTGTTTCACTCTCTTTACCATCTTTCCTTTCCTCTATCAGTCATTTCTATGTCTTTACTCTTTTGTAATGTCATTCTTATTGAATTAATAACTTATGGTAACATTATGAACCTTTGGCTTTCAGTGTCAAGTGTCAAGCGGAGAGTTCTCACCATCAGCTCGAGAGGCTTTGTTGCTGAGCTCCACAAACTCCGGGTAGTACTCCCTGAGAGGTACACCTGAGGCATTGCGCCAGCCCTCCCACACATACAGCAGCCTCTTGTAGCTCCTGGACTTGGCCATGATATCTGTGAGCTCTGCAGAATGAAAAACAAAATCACACCTTCAGTCATAAAGAAAATGGATGGAATATAAAGGAAGGATGACCGAAGCTGGAGCACAGACAAAAACTACAACTCAAAAACAAAAGTTTGCCAGTTTTTCCTAAAAAAAATCTCGATCTATCATCAGTGTTGAGATGACTTCATGCTCTCTCAGCAGGAAAAGGCCAGGACAGACATAGTATCCAACAGATAATATAGCTGAGTTATGATGACTCCATGATATTCTGAGCTTCATGTAAAACAACATTTATGTCTAAAAATGCCAGTAATAGAAACTGAGGGTGAAAAAACAGAGAAAGCTGAGGATCATAAGATGGCAGAAAAAGTGACTGTTGATAGTCTTATTGTTATTTTAATGACAGCATTGTGTTTTATAAAAGGATGTAGGTAACTTTGAATAACCCTGTTCCAACTTAGATTTTTCCAAAAGCAGCATCATTCAGGGAGTGCACTTTTAACAACAGTAAATTCGCTTTTTTTATGTTTATGAGTGATACTTTTAGGTAAAACTAAAAATATTTGTCATTTCGTGTGTTGGTAAAGCATTTCTCTCAAAAACCTTGAGCACTTAATGCTAACAAAACACAGAGCCATTGTTCTCAATGCATGCTGACAGTGTTAAAGCTACTGACATGATGTTTCTTTAGCTTTTTACTCAACACTCATGGGTACTTCCATAAACACTTCCTGTGGAGACCTCTCTGAAGTCATTTTGCTGTACTGTTACTTTTCCAAGAGCCAATAAGATCTTAACCACTTACAGCTGTTTTTCTCTCTAGACTTCCTCTCCACATTGCTGTGCATTTCATAATCCTCAACATGGTTCTAATCCCTCCCTTTTTTTCAAATGAAAAAAACATCTTTTATTGTATAATTCATACATTAAGCATCGACCTGAGCTGTTATTCTGTATTCACTCACCAGGATCCAGGCTCCAGCTTACGTTTGGCTCTGGATATACTTTGGATGTTGAATAAATGTCGTCCATGGTGCTGAGAATGTGTTATACTGGAGACACAAAAACAGAGATCTTGAAGTCAGTCTTTGATGTTCAAAAGAAGTCAGCAGTAATACAATGACAAAAACATTTATTACAAAGACTCACTGCAAATTTCTTATTGTAGAATATGAAACAGAAACAAACCTTTAGTCTTTCATTCTCGGGCAGGTTGGCAGCTCCCAGTATCATGATCTTGTCCAACAGTTTCTTGTCTGAAGGGTTGAGTGCTTCAAGAATCTGACTAGAGAAGACCTGCTTGGCCTTTAAACCCCATGCTGAGGAGAAGGCCTGCTCTTCAAGGGATGCCTTTACCTAAAGACAAGAGGAAGCAAATTAAATATTTAATATCTTTATTCCTGCATTTACCCAGAATTTAAAGGCCTGCCAAGAGGCAGAAGGGCATATATAACATCAGTCATTTAACTTCTTTAACTGTTTTTTAAAACGTGTGCTTCATGATCATGCAAGGGCCACAGTGAAGAATACTATATTCCTCTATAATCAGCTATTATTGACGTGTGTCAGGAGTAGAAAATGGGCAGCAGTGACAGTACATTGGGACCTGGTGTGACCACCTTTGTTGAGTTTGGAGCTAACCCTAGAGACAATCTGCAGCTCAGTTAGCATGATGCAAGGCAAAGGGAAAAGACTTTTTTAATTTTTTTGAAAAACAGGCTTTTACTTTTTTACTAAAGAAAAATTGCCTGAGCTCTGCATGGGCCATTTTACCATAACTCGTAATTTTCAGCCAAAACACTAGACCATTTTTAGATATGAGAGTTTGGAGTTAATGCCCTAACGCTAGCTGCCAGCTTTGTTAGCAACATGCATTTACAGCTGTGGTTAACTGTGATAATGTAAATGCTAATTCAAATTTTTGGTGGTGAAAAACAGGCTTAAAACCATTAAAAAACGCACTTAACTGAAAAAATTTAATATCTGACTCCTAAAAGGTTATTTGAAAATTAAAATAACTAAACAAGAGTTTTCAGGCACCCAATAACACTAGAATAAAATTTCATTAGATATGAGAGCTAAGAGCTAATGCACAAATGGAATTTGCTGTGTCATGCCATAATGCAACGTAACCAAGGTTGTCAGTGTGTTTAGCAACTTGTCAATGAATGCCACCCACCTATCACTGCAAAATGGCAACATGTCAAGAGCCAAGACCCTTTCAATGTTTAACTTTAAGCATTTATAACATTTAAACTGGTGAGTTTATAAAAAAGGTAACTCCCCAACATACAGTTGTCATGTAATGTTAAAATTAGCTATAGTGACCACAAGTAAGTTTTTTTTTTTAAACCACCAGAGGACTATAAACACATTTTTTCCCGCTGTAAAGTTGAACATTTTAACAAGGGGCCTATGACTTGCTCTTTGAGCCAGCCTCAAGGGGTTTAAGGTTAAGGTAAGGGGGGTAAGGAAATGCATTGTGTCAGTGAGGGTCCTCACAAATTCAGAAGTTCAAAAATGTGTGTGTGCATTTTTTGTGTGTGCATGAGCAGGGTGCACATGCGATTCAATCTGCCACTTTATTCTAATAGTTTTAATGCACTGAAATACATTTAGAATGCAGCTTAAGTGAAATGCCAACCTTAGTTGCTTTTATTGGCTGCTAATATTGCCACGTTAGACCATAAAGAATGTAAGTGTGTGTAAAATTGTGTACTGTAATGAGTGCATCCATCTGGAGAAAGTGTATTAAGCAGAGTATATCACAAAACAGACAGCTGGGTAAAATAAGTGGCCAACATAATGGTATGGAAGACCCCTTAGTTTGTATTAAAACTTAAAGACGTTTGCACTGCAGACATTCAGATCTGTTCTATATTTCCAGTGATAAACAAGCTGAGTTGGCTGTTTTGGGAGGAAACTGAGCATCTCATTCTGGAGAGAAATGCCTAGGGGTGATCAGAACGAACCTTTTGTTTCAGCTCCACAGAAACCCTTGAACATGCATATACATTCATGGTGACATGGTGCCAGTGTTGGCAAGAGCTGATCCAAACGGGCCAATTTCATACCAGGTGAGAGAGAGATTTAGCTAACACATCACCCTCTAAGCTCAAGACTCTGGGAGTTGTCCTACCTGAAGCTTGGAGTTGTGATCTGTGATGTTGGTGTTGTAGTTCCAGCTGGCGGAGACACTGGAGAACAACACCTCTTCAGCAGTGCTGCTGTTGTAGTCACTGAGGAACCTGAGTGCGTCGTCTGTGGTGTTCTGATAATTCTCTGGCTTCCAGCTCTCCAGCAGAGCCTCAGAGAGCCCCAAGACTGGCAGCAGCAGCAGCACTGACCACAGAAACCTGTTCACACCGGTGCCCATGGCTAGCCTCCACCAAAGACAGAGTGGAAAAGAAAAGTGTAAAGTGATAGAGTTGGAACGAAGAGCTAAAAATACACGTGCTCCAATGAAATGAGAGTACACCGTCCCCCTGGAGCTGTTGTCTCATCCACTCCTTCACTGCTTCCTTCTCAGCCTCCCAGCCTGGCTGCTGGTGAAATGCACAGAAGTCAAAGCGAGCTTCTTTTAAAGTGTCAGTGTAACCCAGCCCACTCTTCTTGCCACTTTACAGCACTGGACACATTTCCCCTCCAGTTCCCTTCCCTACTTATCTTCCCTTCTATCTCCCTCCCTTCTTTTTCTGTTTACCTGCCAAGATTCAGATGGATGACAGTATCTTTCACATCCAAGTTTGTATAACTCTACAAGACTAGTGATAAGATATGGCACACCGATGCACTGTGCCTGTCTGCCTGTGGAGTGGCACTTGCTGCAACTCAAATCTTTATGATTCTTGTTTAAACACTTTTCAGACCTAATTTAGTACCCCAAATCGACTTGATCATAGATATAATTAACAAGAATGCCTTTGCAAGTTTGACTTTGGATTTCTTTGTTAACACAAAGGGCAAAGATGTAAAGCTGCAGGCTGCATTTAGATTGGAAAAATCTTAATGTCTATAATAATTTTGGCTTTGAATAATGGCATCTGTAATGTTTTAAATCTGAGATATATCAGCTGACAAAACATTAACTTAGATACAGATTTTTTTTTTTTTATTGTAGTTGCAGAGGTACTAACTCTGCTTGTTTGATATTTCATGTGAATGAAGGTTAGAGAGTTTAAGGTAATTTCTTTCACACCTTCTACTACATAAAAACTTAATTTAAGGGGGCAAAGTTACTTTTCACAATGAGCAATCCCGGCTGGTTTCACGCTTAAGCAGTTCGTCTGTGTAAACAAGACCATAAAACAGCAGAGTGCTGTTCATGCCTCCCTGACTGATTCATGCACTGGATTTGGATGCCAATACGGCTGATCTGAAACAGCTGGAGGGGCCCTGTGATTAAAAATGTTTTCAGATAGTCCAGGATAAACACTCTGAATTTGTTTATTATTACACAGATCTAATCGTTCCAAGGGTTGCAAAAACCTTGGTTGCGCAATTGAAGCTCAGGCAGAAAAGAACCTAATGTCTGAGGTCAGTGAAAGTAACAGGAAAGTAACTGCAGAGTGCTCTCGCTCTCTACTCAGATGATATTTTAATTGTCTAATGATGTTAGAATTTAACTTTGTTGGGACTTTTGTAAAATGATGTTTTGCAAACACTGGGTTTTGTTGTCCATTCCATATGACTGAATTTTGTTATTCTACATGAGGATGATGTTGCCGTTAGATTTCTTGCACGACATCTAATGACACTGGTGACCAAGTAGTGCCTAAAACAGTATCAAAATAGAGCTTGTTTATTTAAAAAAAATGTGCAAGTCAAGCGGCCCTTTGTCAGAGATCTTATTTAGTCACGTGATGGTTTGATATCCACACCTGTATCCAAATAAAATGTTATCATGATTTTTAACTTGACTCAAGGTGAGTGCCAGGCAGCGTTCAAGTGTCCTGATAAACTGACACATGGCAAAACATGTGCACTGATCAGATGAGTTGTATTGGACTGGACTGCAGGTATGTAAGCCAACTATTTAAAAAGTGGACACAGAACATTGTGAACTTTGGCACAAACACAATAAAGGATGTTGTGAAATCAAGTTGTGTATGCAGGATACTCTGAATAATAGAGTGCCTTGTGACTTTGGATAAGCATTTTGTAAATTATGATGAAGTGAAACATCATCCTGTGAAGCTGCTGCAGTCATTAATCTAATGATGAAATCTTTGCATGAGAGTCTAACTATAGTGATTACACTGTTTGTGGCATCATTTGTCATAATAAGTAATAAGATAATCATCATCATGATCCTCATATTTATGCTGCATGTAAAACAGACATAAGCCCATCAACAAACTTTGACAGATACATTTTTTTTCTAGCCTGCACTGACCTCTAGTGGATGTTTTAAATAACACAAGTATCTCAGCTATGATCTACACAATAGTATCATATTATATATTTATGTTTTAATATATATAGCAATATTATAACAATATATAATGTTAACCATGCCTCCTACAGAGATGGGTGTTTTTGTTTACCAGTTTCAGTGGACGTCTACCTTGTGCAATGAGCCCTGCCCTGTGATCAGCTGCTCTGAAAATCTTTACCCTGCGGTAATTCCGTGTTCACCTCCAGCCGACACCTCCCCTTCTCGACTGCCTCTTGCCAAAAACTTTATCCTCCTCAACTACCGCCAGTCAGACTTTTCTGAAAAGTTTTGTTAACAGCGCCAATGGGAGAAATGACGGAGCAAAAGAACTTTTCTGAAGTTATCACTCAGATATTTAAAGAAGCGCCAAATGCCAGGAAGGACCTTGCTAACCAAAGCAACCTCCTCCGCGTCGCAGATTACTGCGAGAACAATTATCTTCAGGTGAGTAATGCTGAGAGAATAGTCACAACAACGTCTCCGTGAAAGCAAAACTTTGAAATAGTTTTAAATCTTTCGAGAAATAAAAATCGGTTCAAGACGTTTACACGTGTAATTTCTCTTGGTTAAAAAAAAAATCCTGCAGGCAGAGGATACTGAAAAGGCCATTGAAGAGGCCAAGGGTTTGGTTGCCCAGGCGCTGGCCAGTGTGACCTATCAGATCAACAGTCTGGCCAGAACCCTGCTGAGGCTGTTTGACGCCCAGGCCATGCAGATCAAGGATATGGAGTCCTCAGTCAACCTGCTGTCACTGGTGAGGAACACCTTTCACCCTAAAATACTGTACACCTGAGCAGTGCCGCACCCAGTACACTCAGCACCCTGGGCAGGCTTCCTCTTGGGCCCCCCCCCCACCCCCACCCCATATTTTTTGATGATGATGATAGTGTTTTGTTTTTTTTTTATTATTATTATTGTAATTATTATTTATTATTATTATTATTATTATTATTATTATTATTGTGTATCATTTTTACTATAAACAAAAATCAGAGTTACCGAAAAATAAACACAACTTGGCTAACAAACTATAATAAAAAACAAACAAATTAATAACAGTACGTGGAACGGTAAGTTTTCAAATTTAATTTTCTATTTCCCTGTAATTTTTGTACCACGGCCTGGATGGCTTTTATCTTTTTATTTTTACTTATACTATAAGCGGGCACACCGCGACGCTTTACTAGAAGAATGTCATCAGCAAAACCATTGTTTCCCTATGGTACAGCGTACCTGTTGGGCGTTCTACTCTTGCTGCTGCGCAACACGTTTTTCTGTTGGTTTTTTTTTGGGCTTCCAAGCCATTTTTGGAGCGGTCACGCCTAGCGCAATGTGTCTTGGTGTGATCGCCCCCAATGCTGCCTGCGTCGCTTGTATGTGAAGATCCCCAACTGCACCTGAACTCTGCTGCCCAAGAAAGCGATGTGATCTCTGCATAGCTGACAATAAATATCTATAAAGGTGCAGTCCATAGAAGATTGCCAATTTGCTTTTTGTTTGATTAAGTAACAGAATAATGAATAAAGCGAGGAATTCAGTTTCCTACAGTTTTTTGATTCAACCAAAATCATTGCTGTTTGCTACCACAGTTCATTCTAAGGTTATTATTTTTATGCCGTCACTGGTTGTACAAATTATTTGTTTTTAATTTTAACCTTAAATATCTGTATTCACGTACAAACTTCATTAAAGGTCTAGAGTGAACGATTTAGTAGCAGTGAGGTTGAAACCAAAACTTCTCCCGTGTGCCAAGGCGTGCAGGAGAACTTTCCAAAGGGAAAAAGTGTTTTATGTGTCCATACTGGGCTACTGTAGAACAACATAATAACAACTCCACTTGCTTTTTGCATGAAATCTGTTACCTTAAGGAGCTCCTGCACAAATTCACCACATTCAAACTAAAATAAAGATATCTGAAGTCTTACTTTTGATTAGATATTTGGGAACCAAGAAGTGTGCAAGCTGCTGCATCTATTTCAATTGCACAACACCTGTTGTACTTCTAATCTGTGTTCAGTTTGGTTGCTATATTACATTGGTTTTCATTCATTTATTTATTGTCCGTAACCACTTGTCCTTGTAAGAGTCGCGGGGTGCATTGGTTTTATTGTTTGCCATATCTTCATAAGAGCAACCCTCCTAAGGGAACAAGTGGTGTGAAAATGTGTTCACACTGTACTCTTGTCCAGGGTGCAGCTATCCACTTTGAGTCAGTGGCCAGGAGAGAGATTGGTGCTTTTACTACTCCCAAAAACAAGAGCCGTTCCAGGCTTATGACCCCACCGACTTCAGGAAAGGAGCCAGAGAAAAGCTACTCAAGAGTGCCGATATCATACTCCATCTTGGACTCTTTTGGACACTGTTTTGAGGTAAATCAGATGCCGAATTGAAAGGCTAAACTTACAACAGAGTTTGAGTCCCCACACCTGTCACTGTTTCCCCATTCAATTTAGGATTTTTAGCACAATGCATCACATGAAGTATGATGTCTGGGGTGACTGTGGTGTTGCTGAGATGCTTTTTTCACCTTCACCATCTTTTCCTCACAGGCCACTGAGCAGCAGCCCAGAAAGAGAGCAGACACCGCAGACAGCATAAAGAGCACTACAGACTTCTCTGTGTATGTAGATGAAATCCCAAATTGCCCTTTTAATAGCAACACTGTTATTTTTATTAAACATGCCACACTTGAAATACTGATTATTATAATATGAGCCTGTACAATTTATAATCTGAAAGGGCTGAAAGATTTACGTATTGTGAACTAAAGAAACCGTTTGAGGAAGCATGCTCATTTGCTTTTCTGACGAGTTACATTAGAGGATCAATGCCAATCTTTAACATGTCTGTCTGTTAAATGTTAGTCAGCAGGTGGTTAACTTAGCTTAGCATGATAGCATTATGACGGGAAACAAGGGAACACATGGCGAGCTTGTTTATTGAATCCATATAAAAACTGTTGTATGGAGATTTTCTTAATACATCCACAGTTATTACGTGCACACTTTTGCTGCTCTGTAGCATGCTTCTCCTTCCATGGGGCAAAATGAGGGATGGTGACTCAACACTTTATCAAGGTCAAAATAGTGCACAATCACCAAAACAACCACTACATCCTGCACTAATGATTTGGTGCTTGTTAGAGACGGCCGCATAAGCATTTCTACTGCAAAAGATATGTGGTCAAATGTGTCCCAGAATGAGTGAGAAATGCATCCTGGTAGCCATTTATACTTATATACTGTATTTAACTTTATCCACTTGTGATCAGATCACCTGAGATACATGTTGATGCCAGGTGTAAACAGGGTGAAAATACTGAACTATTCCTTTAAGAAACTACAGCTGCATCACTCTCAGGAAGTCACTGATCATATTATCTGAAGATGTTTTTTCTGTGTGCAGATCCAGTTTGGGCATCGCTGTGCCTCCACCATCAGTCCCCACTTTGCAAAGCAACACCACTACCGACAACCTGCCTGCCCCTCCCCCTCCTGCCGATTTGGACCCCAACGTGCCTGCACCTCCTCCACCGCCACCACCTCCCTCTTCCTCCATGGACACCAGCCTCCCCCCTCCTCCACCCTCCTCGACCTCACCCACATGTCTTCCCCCACCTCCCCCTCCTCCACCAATCTCTCCGTCAAATGGTGCCTACCCTCCGCCACCTCCTCCTGCAGCAGCAGGAGGTGCCCCTCTTCCTCCCCCACCTCCTGCAGTATCAGGAGCTGTACCCCCTCCTCCCCCCCCACCTCCTCCAGTATCAGGAGCTGTACCCCCTCCTCCCCCCCCACCTCCTCCAGTATCAGGAACTGTACCCCCTCCTCCACCTCCTCTAGTATCAGGAGCTACACTGCCTCCTCCTCCTCCACCTCCTCCAGTATCAGGAGCTGCACCTCCTCCTCCTCCTCCACCTCCACCACCAGCCCACAGTGGCACCTCTGGTATTGTGCCACCACCTCCTCCACTTCCTCCTTTCTAACGAATATAATGTTACCGGATGAATTTATTCTTATTACATTCACCCTTTGATACCTGGATCGACATAAATTGTCTTGTGCTGCGTTTAGACGCCTTTCATTTATTTCAGTGCTAAAACTTTTGCACCCTAAGCAAATTGGTTTCATTTTTTTATAAACATGGTTTAAAAAAAAGGGCTAAAAAAGTTCTGCAAATTTTAAGAAATTAATTTAGAGAATTATCTTTAAAAGAGTTAGAGGGAAATGTCCAGAAAACTATTATTAATATTACTGCGAATTTTTTCTTGCTATTTTTGGGTCATTACTTGGTAACCTGCTTGTTGCCCTCTTTGCATGTTTTCGAAAGAAATCAGGTCAATTTGCACAGGTTTCAGTGGTTTAGCTTCTTGCAGGCATACAGGGTTTTGTCATTAGATATCTAAATTGTGCAGCATGGGAAATATTTTCAGGCTTTCTTGTGAGATCAGCGTTATGCATAAATAAAAGCTTGAAAAAGTGTGTGCAGTGCTTTAACCTTGAGCTGTTTCATGTGTGTTGAATGGCACAGTGTGAGCCTCAAATGATATTCTTCTCCTGAGACAGAAAATCCTCCTTCAAAGTGAAACATTTTGCAGCAGTACAGATACCTCCGACATGTTTCAACAGTGCTGTGGCTGCATTCCTAAGAAACAAGCTGAAACAGGAAATCTTGTGTTATCCTGTAATGTCATTTCCCTTCCTTATTACGTCTTTTATCACAATGTATCTTAATCAGTAAGAGTCACCCTAGCAGCCAGTGACCTTTAGCACAAGTAATGATAAGTTTACGTCACTGGCTGTGGTCTTTGTAAGTTCTGCTACTTTAAACAGGTCAGTGAGGCTGTAAAATGTCTGTTGAAAGTCAACACTCTACTTAACCTGCACTACATGGCTTGTACATGACGGTAAGTTTTATTTTCAACATAGAAAATATCAAATTAGGCAAAAATAACATATCTAAACTAAAAAATAACTAATAATTTTATTGTTTTATATTTGACTCTGGTAATTATGGCCTGAAACTGGAGGAACAGTCTCATCACACGAGACTCAATATTATGTAATAATCAAAAATGGAAAAGGAATGTTTCTCCACTGCCTCTAATTGCTGCCTACTTTTACTTTAACCAATCCGAATTCAAGTCTATAATTTTTGATGTAGCAACACGACATAAAAGCTACAGATTCAGTGCAGTTTTAACTTTGAACTGAGGTGTTATGTGTACAAAGTGTGCGAGCAAGATCAAAATCTACCATGTTGGATGCAAATAACAGGATTGAGCTGCTTTCACAGTAATTATATCTTTCTTAAAGACATTCTGTTTTATGTTTGCGCAATTTAAGGATACAAAGAGATTAAAAGCTACCTTTGAACTGTCCTGTATTGCAAAACACTGAAACTGTGAAACAGACCTCTAAACTTCAGGTTTAAAAACAGCTCAAAATGTGATTTTTTCATTTTCCTCAGGTGTAAAACCCGGGGGAAAAAAACTGCCATGGTCATTCATTATATTGCACTTGAGTAAGTATTCCCTTAAATTAATCTGACTGACTGCACACCTCACTATATGCATGTTGTACATATAGTTAACATGTCCTTTATTTCAGGATTCCCATCTTATGTGTGGTTATCGTCCTGTGGGTTTTTTGTTGCCATTTCGCAAAGAAGCACAGTGAAGCAGAACTCTCGCCCCCACCAAGGCCGGCTTACAGTCCATCTGTATACGTCATCCCCATACAAGAAGAGGAGAGAGAGGAAGAGGAAGATGAGGAAGTAATGGCAGAATATGAAGCCTATTTTCAACCTCGTTACAGCGACCCTCCCATGTACTGCTCAGGAGATGTCAGTCCGCCTCCTCCATACAGGGTATGTTTATATTTATGATGAGGATGTAATTTCAAAGCGTAGTTGGTTATTTTACCAGATGTCAAATATTTCCTCATCAGCAATCTAATTGCATCATCTCTGTAATTAAATGTCTCCTGTTCTCTTTTCCAGCTTGAACCACCAACGTATCTAGATCCCCCACCATCTTACACAGACCCACCACCTTACTCAGAGCAACCCTGACCTTCCTCGTCTTCCTCCTCCACTTCAAACATCCTCTAGCCTTAACATACTATACTTTTTTATTACAGCACAGTATCAGTATTATGGTATCATATAATTGTAAAGCTATTTGCATGGTATATTAAGATTGTAAATGTATAGGGAAAAATGACTGATGAGTTTCAGGCCTGCTTTTACAGCTCCAATCATGGCCAAAATTTGCAATTTAAATGTACTTTTAAAAATGCACTTGTATGTACATCACAGCTGATATTTCTCAACAGGTCCCTTCTTGAATGAGTTTTAGGACTAGCTTACAATGAGTCAAAACATTTTTTCTGGACATTTTTCACAGGCTTTACATCTTTTTACCTTAATTTGAGCCTATACAGGTTACAATAAACTTTAGTGCATATATGTGGTTCTATGTTTCATTTGGGACATACAGCAGGGATGCATGATATTGGAGTCTTTGCCAATATCTGATATGCCAATATATCACAACTCATTTGGCCAATAATCGATAGATACAGTATATCCACTTTTTTTCTCCACCTAATTTTAGTGATAATCAAGTCTCTTCTGTACTGTAATTCACATCATATTATGCATACTCTGATTATGATGGCACTGCAGCATATGGACACAAAAAGTACAGTGCTTTTCAATGTATGTAATATTAATTCATTTTGCAAAATAAGAAAAATACTTCAGCTAAGGGTTGATGTTTTGTACATGTTTACTTTGTTCACAGGACTGATCTACCTATAAATAATCCACTGAGGCTACTGAGGTTTCACCTATTTAAAATGCCACTAAAGGCCACCATGTGTATGTTTTTGCAAAAAAAAAAAAAAAAAGAGTTAAAATATTTGCGTTGGGTTGTTTACATGTGTGGTTAATAAGGTGTACGGCTTTCTATGTATTTTTATGTATTTTTAAAATTTCCTTTATCATGCTACATACTCTACATGCCTCTGCAAATTACCCACTGGGGACAGTGTTTTGGATTAAAATAATTTTTAACACATCATTTACAAAACAAAGTACAAACAGTTCCAATAAAGTTGGGACGTTATGTAAAGAGTAAATTAAAACAGAACGCAATAATTTGCAAATCCTTTTTGACCTGTATTCAGTTGAATACAGTACAGGGAAACACTGCTGAATTATCAGGGCCCAAGCTCATCTGAGATGGAATCAGTGGTAAAGTGTGCTGTGGTCTGACGAGTCCACATTTCAAATTGTCTTTGGAAATCATGGACGTCATGTCTTTCAGGTGAAAGTGGAAAAGAACATCCAGATTCTAACTAGCACAAAGATTCAAAGCCAGCATCAGTGATGCTATCAGGGTGTGTTAGTGCCCACAGCATCATGGGTAATGCATCTGTGAGGGCCACATGAATGCTGAAAGGTATACCGTTTTGGAGCAACATATGCTGCTATCCAAAAAATGTCTTTATCACTATGTCCTTGCAAGACAATGCGTAGCCACATTCTGCACGTGTTTCAACAGTGTGACATAGTGAAAGAGTGATCAGCCTGCCTGCAGTCCAGACATGTCTCCCACTGAAATGTGTGGCATGTTATGAGGGGAAAAATATGACAACAGAGAGCCCGGACTGTTGACTGCAACAGAAGTTTATCAAGCAAGAACGGGAAAGAATTTCACTTTAAAAACTATTAACGTCCTCAGTCCCCAAATGCTTACTGGGTGTTGTTAAAAGGAAAGGTGATGTCACAAAGTGCTAAACATGCCCCTGTCCAAACTTTTCTGATACATGTTGCAGGTTTCAGAATGAGTGTGTAGGAGCCACATATGTGCAAAAGGTTGACATGTTACTTACTATTTGAGCACTGGGTCACACTGGGATACCAGACTATTGACTCAGGCATAAAGGTAGAAGAGTTCCTGTTGACATCAGGTGTTTGACTGCGGAGGGGCAAAGGGTTTCTGACCGCTGTCAGGTTATATGCTAAGTGTTTGATTGTTGATGGAGGTGAAAATGAACATAAACAGTTCAACCAAAACCTGGAGACCTTCTTACCGTCATGCATGGAGATCCTCCCCAGTACAGAGCCTTCATTAAAACCTTTGAGCAAGGTGTGGAGGAAAAGGCAGGAAAAGCAGACTGTTTGTACTTTTTGCAACCTCAAAAACTGGTGCATATCTGCCAGCATATGGCTCCTGAGCATGGCTATGCGGTGGCAAAGGAACTTCTACAGGAACATATTGGTAATCAGTACAAAACTGCGTACATGGAAAAGGCTTTGGCCTTGAAAATAATAAAATCTGAAGATATGAAAGCGCTCAAGGCCTATTCCTTATTCTTGCATGACTGCCGTAATGTAATTGAGGAACTTGAGTACATGCAGGAGCTTGCCTGTTAACAGGAGAGCCATAATGTCAAAACTGCCATACAAAAATGAGGGTACAATGGAAGACCAAAGCTCACGACATAATGGAAACTACTGGCCACAGAGCATTCATCGAGCGTCGTGTCAGCATTCTTTCTAACCCTCTGTCTGGTGACATACACGACCCAGTGTCCAATTCTATTGGGGTTACGACTCTCACCAAATTTAAGTTGCAACCCAGAAACAAGGTGAAAGGAAGTGTTGTTGCCAACACATTAACATCTGTTGATTTGCCTGTGGAAGTTAAAGAACCAACATCAGATCCAAGGAAGGCTGAGAAAGCTGCGTGCCTTTGCTGCTCTCTCACATTGGAGGAGTGCAAGCAGTTTAAGGGAAAGAACCACAAGGAAGAAATTCTCTTTTTAAAGGAAAAGGGAGTTTGTTGTGGTTGCTTATGTATTGGTCACATGTGCCGGGATTGTGATCGGCACCTGACATGTCAAGTTTGTTGTCAGCCTCATCCCACTGTGCTTCACATCAAAAGGAAAACAACTGCTCTGGAATAGGGAGGAGAACCATCTGATAAGCAGCCTGCTTCATTAACAACATGTGGACATACAGGGGCTGGTAAGGACCGCTGCCTGCCATCCATCCTTCCTGTAAAGGTCAAAGCTGCAAGGAGAAATCACATCATAAAAACTTACGCTTTCTTGGATCCTGGCAGTTCAGGGACATTTTGCTCAAAACATCTAATGCAGAGGCTGAATGTTACAGGAAAACAAACTAGCTTCCTGCTGAGCATGATGGGGCAAACCAAAGTGAGTCCAGCCCACTCACTGACTGGTGTGGAAGTATCTGGTCTGGACAGCAATGATTTTTATCTTCTTCCAGAGGTCATCACACAGGAGAAAATGCCAGTCACTCCCGACGACATGGTGACACCCGAGGACCTGGCTAAGTGGCTGTACCTTTGAATGGAAGCAGCAATGTGGACGAGGAGCTTCCCTCCACTATGGTGAACTGAATCTCAGTGTGTAAACTGGAAGAAATGTTTGCAAACCAATACAACCAGGACTTTAGCAAAAGAAAGTTGGAGGAAAGGCAGATGTCCAAAGAGGACCTCAAGTTTCTTGAAATTGTGGAAACATCAGCTCAGGAGGGGAGGTACTGTTTGAAATTACCCTTTAGGAAAGGAGAGGTCTTTCTGCCAAACAACTTTGCAGTGGCTAAACAGAGGATCCAGGGTTTGAAGAAAAGGTTTTGTCACGATGGTCACTTTCACTGGGAATATGTGAGGTATATGAATGAGCTCTTTAGTAAAGGCTCCAGTAAGAACTCAATTGTGACAGTGAGAAGGTGGGATACATCCCTCACCATGGTGTCCACCATCCGAGGAAAGAAACTCTGCGTGTGGTGTTTGACTGTGGAGCCACATTTCAAGGCACTTTGCTGTACAGTGAACTCCTGCAGGGTCCTTAACTTACCAGCTCACTACCGCTACTCCAAATGACCGTGGTGCCATATCTTCCGCCCGAGTTTTCTTCAGTCAGGAAGAACTTCTACGTGGACGACTGTCTAAAGAGTTCAGCCACTGAAGGAGAAGCAGTCCAGATGATACGAGATCCCATTGCTCTGTGTCAAAAGGGAGGCTTCATCTTGGAGAAATGGATCAGCAGTAGTCGTGCTGTTTTGCTAGCCATCACAGAAGATCAAAGGGCCAAGGAGCTGAAGAAAAGGAAGCTAAAGTTGTTTATGCACACTGGGGGGAACAAAAAGATTGTCATGTTGCAAACAACAACAGCCTGTGGATTCAACGAGGAATGTAACACACATCGTATGGTAATCAAACGCAGCGAAGGGTGTCAGCCGGTTACACCGGGGTTAAGCATAGCAGTGGCTAAGTACTAGGCTAGCTTCTTTAATAGAGTGTATATTTACAAAAAAATAATAAAGTTGATCAGTTTAAACATTGGATATCTTGTTTCTGTACTGTATTCAATTGAATATAGGCTGGAAAACCATTTACAAATTATTGCATTCTGTTTTTATTTGTTTTATAAGCCTCCCAACTTTATGGGAATTTTGAAATTTGTAAAAGTGTAATCACATTTAAAATTTGTCAAAAAAAAAAAAAAATGTTTTCCATAAAGGAAAAGTACATGATGGGCCTGTCTCAGGCTGCATAGTGCTATGGATACGGTCATTATTTAGGGGAGGAAGTAAAATCATTTTCTGATGGCTTTTCTGAGAAAGTTTGTATATCATAAATGGAAAGAAAACAAAAGTGGTCTAGATTCATGAATTACTTTGTTCAACACACATGAAAAACATGCAAGACACAGCACACCTCAAAGTCCTGTGTCTTTAAAAAAGACAATAATGCTGTAAAAGCTATTCAGGTTGTGCACTTCCCTAAGTGACACATTATCCTTTGATAGCAACAAGGGCAGGACAGCGTCTGTATGTTTTGGATTCTCAGATAAGGTAAGGACTCATCCAACAGTGACATTATCTTCTTATTCTGTGTCAATAAGGTAACATATGTTAGAATAATGTGAATGCAGTTATTTTTCACTTACAGATGTAATGAGCAACAGATAAGATGAAGGTCCACGGTCAATTGTTAAACACAGGCAGTATAAAGTCAAACAGTATGCTGGTCATTCACATACACACATATTGTTTGAATTTAACCTTAGCACATGAACTGCTGAGCAGTTTTCAGAGGGTTTTAAAATGATATTGTTAGTGAAACGCTGCAGGGTCACTTCAGGTCACAACCTGTGATTTGCCAGTAAGTCTCATATAAATGTTCCAGTGGGCTCGTATAATCTACGATGTAAAGGCTGACACATTATCATGTGATGACAGCTCACACACCCACTTGTTGATTTTTACCAGTCATATGTCCAGACTTTAGTTGCATTCAAAAAAAAATGCTAGTATTATTAATTCACTCTATTTACTGTATTAAATCTGACACTGTAGATGTTTGCTAGCTTGCCCATAACTGCAAACTAACTTACATTTAATTTAAATATAACATAATGATATAAAAATATATCAGAAAAGAACATAAAATGTTGTATTGAGTCTGCATGATTTTCATTTTTAAAGATTTGTCACACATACGGTAATGTTGTTTATTTTTCCCCTCACATTAATGTCAGCAGGTTGACATATTTCCAGCCATGAATATAGGGGATATCTTTCCATTTGTGTAAGTAGTCAAATACAGACAAAAAAATAATCTTTTCATACAGCACAGGAGCTGCTGACTTATGACAAAGAATCTAAATCTTAAAATGATGTAAATGTGCTCCTAGATTCCCAGGCTTGGTGGTGTGTCTCGCTGTCATACTCCTGTGCTTGTATCTGCACGTAAAAAAGAAAAAAGCAGCATATGACGTCACTCTATCAACACTGGAAGATAACAACAGGTCTTTAGAACTCTATACAATTTCTCTGTCTGACGGTCAGGCAGAAGAGGACAGACATGACACACTGCCTCGTCAGTACAGCACAGCGGACCACCCACCGCCATACTCACTGGTACGGTAGCCCTCACTACAGTCGCCAATGTCATTGCATCACTGAAATCTGATTTACACACAGATTTAAACTAATTGTGTGATATTTTTCAGTATTGCTAGCATATAGAGAACATTTCACTAAAATCATCAGTGGTGTTTTGAAACTGAGAATCATAAATCACTTAAGGTGGATGAGAATTATTAAATCAATATTTTTAATTCCAATTACACTGTCTGTGAGATCAACTCTTCTTAAAGGGATAGTCGGACATTTTGGGAAATATGCATAATTTCAGACATGAGCAAAAAACACGCATCAATTTCGTCCCAATCACCAGAGTAAAATGTTGACATTGTACGGTTCTGCAAAAATTTCTATATGTTACATTTGTATATTTCATACAAATCAAATCAACATTTCTGGAGTGAAGTAGCTCAGATTACATGTATATGAGCTATGTCAGGAGGAAAGGATAACAGCAGACCACTGTTTGAGACTGGCGATATTTCCAGCCATGTTTCGCTGACAAAAAGATCTTTTAAACAAGAGACCAAAATATTTCCAGTCATGCTTGTGGCAGCGAACCAGATTTTTTTTCATCGAGATCCCGGGACATTTCCCACCATGTTAGGACAAAACTGGGCATTTTTTAACAAGATACTGGGACGTTTCCAGCCTTGTTTGCAATGACAAAACCAGGATTTTTAAATGAGCTGCCGGGACATTTTCAGCTGTGTTCATAGCATCAAAACAGTAAAAAAAAAAAAAAAAAAAAAAAAAAAACCTGGATCATTTTCAGCTGTGTTTGTGGTGAGAAAACAGTATTTGTAATAGGACGTAAGGACATTTTCAGGTGTGTTTGTGGTTACAATATTGGGTACTTTTAATCAGAAGTCGGCATATTTCCACTAACTAACTAACAACATATTAACCACAGCAATGTCATGGCATAAAATTGAAAATGTAAAAAAAACAAAGTTTTACAAATCTGCTCCATACAAATTTAACATATCTGTGGTTTGTACAATTGTTATGTACAATGCAAACATTCATCCTGGTGATGGGACTGACAGTCACTGAGTATGTTTCCCAAAATAAACATTCCCTTTAACACTAAATAATAGTTTTGTTTCTAAGGTCAGTAATGTAGAGCTTCAGGCTTCTATGTACTTTCTGCATGATTTGAAAAAGCACGTATAAAAGATTGTAGCAATTTTAAAATGGACTGTATTCCCAAAGTACAATTTTACTTCACTTTCACGCAGTTTGACCCCAAGCTGACAAGCGTTTGGCCGGGTGGCCTGGCACCTGCCTATGAGATGTATCCTCTAACACTGCCTCTGGGACGTCATCACTGGATGACACCCACAGTACCAACTTCGCCATCCTCAACCAGCACCCGTAACCACCCACAGCCACAGAGGCTACACGCAGCATCCACCAGCTAAACTACATTTTAACTGCCAAGAAATGCTGATGCACCTTCTTTTGTTCCTGTGTATTTTGAAAAAGATTGTCATTTATTTTCTGTTGACTTAAAATTAATTTGCATTAGTATTAACTGCAGACGGTGAAGCAATGTTCTCGACATTCGCAATTTTAATACATTTTTATATGAACATCAAAACTACAGTGTAGTTGTCCGGCTGCATCTAAACACCAGCAGAATCATCAAAGCACCAAGTGTATCTCTATGTTATACTATATACTCTTTATTACAATACAGTACTTACAAGTTTGAGGGAAAATAAAATAAATATGAAATGAGTTGCCAGTATTATTTTTCTCTACTTTCTAAGAATGAACATGTACAGTGATAGTGTTTCCTTGGCTTTTGAACCATGTTAAGGCAAAAGTAAGTATGAATTTGAAGCCACTGATAAATATTTTACTGCTCTGTACATTAAAAGTAACAAAAACAAAAACCATGGCAACCTTCATTAATTGTCCGATCTGTAATGTTAAATATGTTTGCCTTCATTATACAATCAGTGCATACTGTAGGCTACTTTTTTCTTCAGTTTTTTGTTCTTCTCAGTGCTACAAATACAAATCCAACAGAATCAAGCAGGCAGTGGTTGGATACTATGATCCATTCGCTGGTCCTCTTTCTGTCAAGCAAACCAGACGCTTTGCCAGCATAGGACAACAAATGTACATAATCAACATTAAAAAGGAAACAAAACAAATTGAAACTGCAAGTTTAACACAAAATGTATATTTGTAATCTCCGTGTGTTGATTTGTGTGTATTGCACGTATTTATGTTTTTGTTTGAAATTATCTATTGCTGTTCGTTTTTCAAATGAGTGGAGACGCACGATATAAAGCACATTTCTGAACACATACAATCATACTGTATGATCAAATGGTAAAATATATATATATATCTTTTTTTTTTATCACAAATATGACATTTGGTATCTTTCCTTCACCAATCTGTCCTACCAATCCAATGTAAACATTACACTACATAAAGTAGGAAAGGCTAAAAAGTTAAATATCCTTCAACGAAAAACCTTCAATAGAGCACTGCTATCTGCAAAACACACTCTGAACTCTAAATCTATTTCCACATTTATGATGGCATACACACACTCACTCACACTATTGCACTAAACCTCATAGTCAACTCTAAATCCTTCTCAACGAATATCAATAAAATGATTCCAGTTCTGACGAATAAAGTACAGCTTGACTCAACGGAGGAACACTAAGTTTGTACAAAAACGCTCTACATGAGGCTGGTCATTTGCACTGAATCATGACGCTCGGCCCTCCACCACACACCCCCACCACCAGTGACTGCACGGAGACAGCCCCTCTGGAGCTGCCAATCCGTCCTCTGACCTCCGACCTGTGGCCCCTGGCACCTTGCTGCTGAGCTCTCGGTGATTCTCAGAAGACCCAGCTGACGGGAACCCACTGCTGCTCCATTGACAGTTTCTCCAGTGCCAACCGTAGACTTCGGAACGCCGCCTCCAGGCCGTCGTTTATGATGCAGAGGTCAAAGTAATGTCCATAGGCTCGCTTAATGCGCTCGCTCTCGTCCACCGTCCTCTTTAATTCAGAGTCCTGTAGGGAGCATCTCAGGGAGAAGCGCGGGACAGAGAAACGATAAGATGACAATAAATACAATGAGCAAGCAATTACTTGGATGGAGGAACAGAGTAAACAGTGAAATTGGTGCAGAACTGAAATCAAATTAGTTTACATAATTTAGATTATAAAAATGCTATTTGCTTGTTTGCTATGCCGAGTAAATCAAACACATTACGTATTGCAATTACTAACATAATGAAGCTTTCATGTGATGCTTTTCAGTCTAATGATTCCAGAGTACAGCATGTAATGTTTAATTCTAAAGGAAAACTGACTTTTAAAGCCCCTTAAACTTTTAATTCGGAGGTATTTCTCTATAAAATTACAGCTTTTTTTCTGAATGCTTAAAGTGTAACAGCAATTCCTGAAGCACCATCTCTGAGACCATGAACACAAACTGAATGCATGTTCACTTCTTTGCACTCAGTTTGTCAATAACACACTTTAGGCAAAACTATAAACATTGGTCTCTACATTGTTACACTATTTTGCAAATTGTCTTCCCACATGGACACATGCTCCCTAAGGACAATATGGCATGTGAAGTGGACCACGTCTAACTGCCAGACCAACATTTAGATTAATTGTTTTCTCACAAAAATATTTTTTGCCTCCTTCCGCCACACTTTGGCTGTTTGAAGAGTGATAGAAAATTTTCCCCTTTTCTACTTTGGCAGTCATCCAGAATACACATCTATACTTTACACATGATACCTCTTTGTTTGTGTGCTTATTATATTTAGGACAACTTTATAGCAAAATGCTAAACCCTGCATACAGAAACAGTTGCTGCTTTGTGTGCTTGTTTACTGATGGTTTGTGTGGACTATGTTGGTTTGTATGTACTGTTTTGAAGCAAAAATGCTTTTTTTTTAAGTGTGCTTTTGCAAGAGCTGTATAATGTTCTGCTGGTTTGGTGTAAAATTTTTAAGTCCGTGTGTAGAGTTTCATAAAATCAGCCAATAGTCATGGGTCATGCCTTTGCAATCAGAGAAAAAACTGCAAATATTTGTGACTAAATAACTAACAATCGATGTTAAAAGTTTTGCAAAGGCATCCTCAGATATAATTCACTAAGAACTTAACACTCAGCTTTGATCACATTTAAGCAAAAGACCTCTGGCAAGTATAGAACCCACCAATTATAATCGCCTTACGATTCAAATGTTGCAAAATCCGGATTGGTGTATCAAAGTACATAACATTGCCTTTCCAACAAAGCCACATCAAACCAGCATGAACAGCACAAACCAAACAGTAAAGAATCTCTAATGTGAAACAACCACACCTGTTCCAAACTGTGTGTTAACAAAGGACCCTTTAAGTAAAAGATGATCGGAAGATTGGGTTATCCAGGGCCTTTAAGTAAACACACACTCACCGTTAACTGTTTTGTGACCACTCCTGACTCAATTGCTGACCTATTCATAGCTTTGAGAACCTCAAAATCCGGGGCTTCGATGAACACAACATAGGGCAGGAACTCTGACGTCCGCAGGACTTTAAGAGCCTTCAGAGAAAAACAAATGGATGTGAGACATTTAACAGTCACTGCATCACTGCACAGCAAGCGATGGGAATAGCTGAAACTCACAGGAAATTATACAGCTGAGAATGTGATTAAAATGCAGCATCTTCATCTAACAAATTTATCAAGCTAATGCGTGTAAATAAGATTAGCTGAGTGTTAACAGCGTATAATGCTGATCATTAAAACAGCCTTTTTGATAAATATTTATGATGTTCTTAGCCCTCTGAGACCTGCCAGAGAACAGTGTTTGTCTTTTTTTAGGGGGTAAATGGGATTTTTAGAGGGAGATAGCAGGTCAACAGTATATACCATATACAAGTGGTAAATATCATCTAAAGCTGGGAACCTGACAAATAATTTGAGATGCAGTCAGTACTGTGTGTCAAGTTGTTCTTGTCATAAATATGTAATAAACATTACAGCGCTGTTCAACCTTAAAAGTTTAGAGCATTTAGGGGTTGGAAGATCATGATGGGAGTATATGATGGCCATATCAATGCTCAATTATGTCCCATAAGTTGTTGCAGAAATTCTCCTCGAGAACAAACTTTTGAAAGCCATATAATATCCACTGAATGCCTGTAGTTTCTTATTTGTAATTGTTAAGTTGCATGAGGCTCTGACTGTCTTAAAGGTCACAACAGGTCATTTTAAACAGTGATCATTTAAAAAAAAAGTTCTAACAACAATAAAAAAGCTTCTACGGGGGCCAACATCATCATATATGATTCAAACTGGGCTCACTGAATCCACAAAAATCTTCAAGTCACACCAAATTAATGCAATGCCAATACTGTTTAGGGACCCCTTTATTTGTACTACATGCAAAAAAAAGCATGACTTTGGCACTAAACCAAATGGGACTGGCATAAAGTGGGCATGTTTATAAAGAGTAGACTCATTGGTAACCATAGAACCAATTTTCATTCATATATCTTGAAATGAGAGGTCAAATGACCCCTGTGAAAATGACCACGCCAGTTTTTCTACATACGGGTTTAAACCTAGAATGTTGGATGGAAGAAAAAGCAGAAGCAGGGACTGACGGCAATAGGAGGTTCCTCTACCTGTGGGTTGACGTCCAGGATGCAGATCTTTCCTGTTTCTATCACCTCATGTATAGAGTTGATCTTAGTGCCATACAGGTTTCCGTCATACTCGCCGTGTTCTAAGAAACGACCGTTTTTGATGTCACACTCCATTTCGCTGCGGGTCATGAAGGAATACATCTGGCCATCCCTCTCATCCACCTTTGGTTTTCTGGAGGTGACTGAAGGACAAAAAAGAAGCAGAACAAAAAGATCCATTGCAAAGTGCAAATACACACCAACTGGTAAAATACGAGGATAAAGTCACAAAAAGAAGGAGAAAATATGACAATTTAAAATCTATATATTGAAAAAAACATCAGCTTCAGCACATGAGACTGAAAACTAAGACAACAAAGACAGAAATGAAGTGGAAAAGCAGTACAAAAAAACTTAAAAAGTGTACTCAGAAGAGAGCAGATCTCTGGCAGATGATCACTCTGGACAATTGTTGGGATTCCAGCAGATGCACTGCAGCACATTTCAGAAGATATGATATAACTATGGGCATCAATGTATTCTTAATAAGCAGAACTGCAGAATCAGCCACAAATCTTTGATCCATGTCATTCATAATTAGACTTTGAAAGGTAATAACTTTGTAGACTGTTGCACAAAAAAGTTGAAAATGACAACAATAAACACTTAAATTAGACAAAAGAAGGAACAGTTAAGTCACAGTTACAACAGATACATACCGTGCTTACATACTTATGGTAGAAGCACAAATATGGAGGAAAATGATCAAATCAACAAAATTGGGCGTGCAAAACGTTCTGCTTCTAAGACACTTCTTCTGTGGTATGATGCCCTATTCAATCAAGTTGCAGCTGGAACATGGGGCAGCTGCATGCAGTGAAATTGTCCCTCTCGGCTCCCTTACAGTCAAGAGGGCCACAAGGATAACGGGCAATAATCCATCTCATATGGTTAATCATAACATATCAGGTATGGACCAAACTTTTAAATGGATGTCAGTTTTGCACCACAACAATGGCAGAAATGTGGCCTGCGACAGACGGTAAGACTTATTGTTTTTTTATTTAATTCAGTTTCTGGAAAACCGCTCCAACTGGCCGATTAAGAGGAGTGAGGAGTTAGCAGTCAATAAAAAAATTCAATAAAAGAGGTTTCTCAACAATGGTCAATCACCGTATGAGTATACAATCATAAATGTGTATGCAAAATATTAGGCCGATTGGTCTAGTAGTTTGTAAAAATAGCTTTGGATGGATTCATGACACACTCACATACTCACGTACACGCACGCACGCACGCACGCATGCACGCACGCGCACGCACACACACACACACACACACGACTAAAAGCATGATCCCTGCAGTTAGGCCTGGCACTGATCATGACAAGTTACACAGTATGCAGTAAAAACGACAAACACTGTAATGATTAAATACATATATATATATATATATATATATATAAACATTGTGATGATGCACGGCTGCACTCACAGGGGATGGTGGTTCCATACCGCTGGGGATCTGACACCAGCAGCTTGTTTTTCAGACTGCGACGGCCGACGCCCTGTGCACCAATCAGAACAAGCGTCTTTCTCCTGAAGGGCGGGACCTTAGCAACCTCTTCATATATCCGCAACTCATGGCGATCAAATTCTAGTCAGAAAGCAGTGATTAAGGACATGAACGTAGTAATAATTTTAAAAAACTGATGCTTCACTTTGTGTGGTAAGTTACCTGCATTCTTGGTGGTCAAGTACATCATCTTTTTCTTTTTCTTACCACCCATCCCGGCACATAGAGGACCTGAGACAGACGGCGACACAAAGCGAATTAAAACCTTCAACGCTGTTCCTCGTCCCTCTGTTACCTACTACAAGAAAGTCCCTGAAGGTGAAATGTTTTTGAAAGCACTGCTGGGTCATAAATCCAAAGAAGGTTATAGGTCACAGCACCACTAGGTGGCACTGTGCACCAACACTGATCAGTCTGTGCGACCAGTCTGCTGCCAGGGAACACCTGTGACCGACTGTTCAATATGGCAGATTATTGAGCCCATGGGGGAGAATGTCTTATGAACAGAGAGGTGAATAGAAGCAAACATGAGCTCAGTTGTTCATTTTCATGCCAGAATTCAAACCACCAAGCTGTGACATCAAATACTGTGTGAACATTATATTGCTTATTTATGATCGTATGTTCAAAATGTATGAACTGGATCGACACGTTTCAGACATCAAAATCCAAAACATGACTTTTTTATTCAGATCATGCTCTCAGTTGGTATAATGTGTGGAAAGCCTGCTAGCAGACAGATGTGTCCTTTCCAGGCTCCAAGGGCAGTACAGTTGGGCTGTCATCTTTCTTTCCTCTACAAGTGAAGGGCACGCTGCTGGCTGTGACTCACCACCTGGTTTTGTTGCACAGAGCAGATAAATCTGAAGGAGCAGAGCCTCTTTTCACCCCGTATCTCATACGAAAAGAGATGATTATTGATCAGGTTTGTATTTACAGCGGTCTTATCGCCATTCCTCAATCAGTTCTCCTTCTCGGGGAGGGCTGCTTGTGAATGTCAGACCATGTGGCTTAATAACAAGCAGATTGGATCAGGCTACCTGAGCCCCGCTGATGCTCATTACCAGTTCTCCAGCGCTCACCGACGGCACAACATTCTGGAGAGGTGAGGGGAGGATGAGCGGCCAGCGCCAGATGAAATGCTTGTATGATACGGAGGGGGAACAGATGTTGTCTTTGTTGTCGGTGTGTTTGTGCAGCGAGGAGTCTGTGTCGAATCTGCATAATGAGAAGTGCTTCTCTGCTCTGCTGCGTGCTGCTGAGAGGTGTACCTGTGGTAGCGAGCTCCAGATCTCTCTTCACAAACGCTTTCCTCTTCTCTTCAAGCAGCTGGCTTGGAATTAGACCTGCGCTGCCTCCTTCTATGTGACAGGCCTGTGAGGTAAACACAAAAAAGATGTGATGAGGGAACAAGCTAACAAGCTAGTGAATAAACTCTCCGGTCTGAGCTAGAAATGGGTCAATTTCTTGTTTTGCCAGTCTGGTCCGGCGTTTAATCCGGTTTGAATTTATGCATCAGTAACCTGTGCAGACGACATCATGGCGCTAAATGCAACCTTGACAACATGATTAACATAATATTATGTTTATTTAAAAACAGACTAACAGAGCTACTAGTGTCTGACAGGCCAATATGTAATTTACTGCAAAGGCGAGCACCACCAACATTAAGTAGATCAAATTTCTGAAGTAGGTGGATGAGGGAAAGTGTCACGTTGTGTTTGTTTACTAATAGGTGCATCTGTTTTTTGGGTAACAAGATGAGACATAGCTGAGTTAATTTCAAATAAACTGCACCTATATGGCAACATTTTGGATTTGATGCCAAAAAAAAAAGAGGCGTCTATTGAGCCAATATTCTGCCAAAACATGCAAAGCAGGATTTACAAATGACTTATAATTTACCGACAAACAAAAAGTAGTGAATAAAAAGCATCATTAACCAACTAATTCAATTTGTTTCGCAAATACAAAACGTACCCATCAAAGTAACATACAACATATTTCGACTACATCATGCTTTAGGAACAAACACAACATGACTTCAAGGTACAAAAAAATATCACGTGACTTCTGACTGTATTTTTCTGCTGTGAATAATGCTGGGATTTTTTCATAAATATGCCACATAATTCTACCTCCACAACAGCAGGTGGCGCTATGAGTCAATTTAACTGCTGCTGTTTTTCTTAATAAAAAGCACAATAAGGTTTTTGTTTCTCAACCGATTGCTATGAGTTGTTTTTATATCCATGGCTTTATGAGAACTCTGTATTTGTTTAATAGGTACATTTTGTATTTGTAGAACAAAATGCAATAGTCTGTTTATGTTTTTCATTTGCAACCTACATTGTGTTTATAAGTAAATCATAGGGCATTTGTATAACATGTTTTGTTTGTTATGTTTTGGCAAGATACTGCTCTGAAGGTTTCTGGTAGGCTAAATGACAATCTCCCATGACAACCTCCTAGTTACTGTTAGCTATATTTCATGCAATTTCCACTAAATATCTCAAAAGAAAACCTGTGTTTTCTATTTAAAAAGTACAAACATATGAAGATAGCAGTATGCCACTCAGCATTTTTTAGGTGGTTAGATCTACAATTTGATCTCAAGCGCACAGCTAATAGGTATCTGGTTAGTTTACATCACAAAACAGGGTCTATAATTAACAGATTTAATGCTGACGGAGATCATCCAATGCAGCCATAGTGGGACGCTCGTTTGCTGCTGGACATTGTGTACTTTTGTTCCACTCGGGAGTGGCCGCTGAGTTAAGTGCGACAAGTGTACAAATTTAGTACAGTGGTCTTGTCTGCTTTTGGGCCTTAAGGAAAACCGGTTTAAGAATTTTTACACCAGTCTAACCCTGGTCTTAGGTTCAAGCAACTAATGCAAAAAAAGTTGAATACCTTGGAACCATACTGACCTGCCACCAATTGAGGTCCTCCTGGTTGAAAATCTGCAGAATGTCTCCGCTGTTGAAGCTAAGCCCTGCTTCCTTACAGGGAATCAGGTTATCATGGGATGGGTCGTAGTCAAAGTGACACTTTACAAAGGCCTAAATGGATAAAGACATTGAGAAGAGATGAAGGTGTCGGTAAAATTGCTGTAACGGATGTCAAAACAGACAGACTGAAAATGATACACATTTCTCTGGATAAACAGGCTGGCTCTGGTGTGGTGTATGAACAGTACATGATCTGTGGTGGATGGATTGGTTAAGTGCCTGTCACTATGAAACAGCCTTGCGCACTTAAAGCCTACTCCATCTCTCAGCTCACTTTCCCGACGTCTCAAGGCTTCAGGATTCAGCTCATAAACCAAACCCTGTATCCCAACCCCCACTGACAGGACAAGGAGTCTGAGAGACAGACAGACAGGGAGAGAGACATCGAGAAATAAAAGGAGAGAGAGCCAAAATCTGTAGCCATGGCAACCATCCCATCCCCCCTTGTACTTGACGCCTTTTCTCGTATTGAACTGATGCATGAACATAAAAAAGGCTGCCAGCCCTTACTGTACTGTGTGTGTGTGTGTGTGTGTGTGTGTGTGTGTGTGTGTGTGTCTCATTTCCCTGCAAGGACACTATAGACAGACACACACACACTCACAGTCTCGACAGGCCAAAGGGAGCTGTCAGTTGAGTTTAGTCACCATGCGATGGCAAAGCTCAAGGCGCGAAACTCAGACAGCTGGATTACATTCAAAGAGAACTTTTGCGAACAACTCTAATCATCGCAACTCCTCACACAGTACAACATCCACCTACGTAGCACTTTACTGTTTGAGCAGAGCCAAATCATTCTTTAATATCTCTGACTGACAGCCGCTATTAAGTGTTCAAGTGGGCACTTTGATATCTGGAGCTGACGGCATGAAAAAAGGAGAACTAAACACTTGAATGCTTTGGTATTGCAAAGCGAAGGTCTTAAGAAGACATAATGTAGAAAAATCTTCTTAAAGAAAAGTCCGTTCCTTTTGAAATGTTTAAAAGAGCCATGACTCAGAACACACTCTTTTCAGTGAATATTCCTGAGAAATGGGAGGGTGTTAAGTTTTCTAATATGAAAGCAATATTAGAGCATTTTTGGTAGATAGGTGGCTGTCCTCCACAGGTCTCACCAGAACAATGGGGGAAAAAAACAGCTGAAACTGTGATTTGTTTTTGTTTTTTTTACAGCTTCTGTATAGCTGCTGTCATTTGTTAACCTACCAATTAGGGCTGTCAGCGTGAACGTGTTAATCACAATGAGATTAAAGTTCGTTGCTTCCACCTACAAGCTGAGCACACAGGTGCAGCACATTAGACTGATGTCAGCGGGAAACTACATTGCCAAGGATGACAAAGCCTTATTCAACAGTGTTTGAATTACCACAGACCTTTGGTTGAAACTAAATCAAAGAGGTTAACTACAGCGCTTGATAAATGTAAGAATTGCTTTACCTTGTTAATATAGACTTCAAAACTGTTTTGAAATGCAAAATAATGGAAACATGCAATTAAAAAAAAGATTAATTACTATTAACTATTGAAATAAAGCGATTAATTGTGATTTAAAAAAAACAAAAAATCTTTTGACAGCCCTATTGCCAATTCCAAATCCAGTTTCTGTATATTGAGCCAGACTCTGCACAGTAATGATCAGGGTTGGAAATGTGGTATTGAGGTCTTGTCCACAGACACTCCCCACTCAATAACGAGTAAATCCCAGTTGTCAATCATGGCATCATGACCTCTTTTAATAGTTTCAAATTGCTTCATAAATACAAACACTTTAACATGAATCAGCATGATAACAACTACCAAAAATGACTCAAACAGTCTTTGAGGGGATGGTAATCAAGAGTTTTTGGCTTCACTTTTGGGGAGGTGTCATGTTGTTTTTATACAGTCTATGGGCTGTACGTAAAGGTGCTCTATACAATATTCAGAACATTAACATAACAGCAAACAACTATTTGTTACGTATTTGTGTTGTAACTGGGGTTGCAACAGTATGAGATTTTCACAGTGCGATCACCTTTTCAGAAAATATCTTGTTCTCATGGTATCATAATATTACAGTTTGCTTTTTTTTAAATTATTTTCAGCAATGAAAAAAGGGTTAGTTTTGGTTGAACAAATGTTTTTCACCATAATCAAGACCTGAAACCATTTTTGTAATGAAACTATGTGTAAAAAGTCTCCCTTTTGAAAATAACTAGATAAAGTTGAGATTCTCTGTCAAGTTGCATTTTTTTTTTCGTAGATAAGCAAATGTACACTGTATGTTAATTGTCGCCCAGCAGCAATAATAAGCTTCGAATACATGTGTATGTCTGTGTTAATAATCCCAGCACATAACACCCTCTACATCATTTTCTCGTAGATTATGTTCTAGTATATTTTGGTCTGGTGTAAGGAATTAATTTGGCACCGATTCTTGAAGCTCTAGTGTTCCTCTTCTCTACTGCTGAGACCAATCAGTCACAGAACCTTGTGCCTAACACATCTCGAGCTGTACGTACTGCATCCTCCGGCGTGCTCCATGCTCCCATCAAACATAACCCTTATATTTCCCCTCACTATAAACTGGGTCGCATTTTCAGTGTGTCTAGTCTCGTCTGACTCTTAGAAAGCTAGTGTTCATTAGCTAGTATAACCTAAGGAGAGCCACGACTACATCATGATTTTTTCAGCTGTTCTAAAACACTCTCGAGTCATTTTCTTACAAATATTTGATGTGCAACAAACTGAAATAATCTTTCTGATCCAAACTTTACAACCATGGGAGAAAAGTAAAAAAATGATAAGGACAAGGACTCCGGTGTCTTGAGCTGTCTGTGGGCTTCGTCTTTTTCTTTCTACTTTTTGAAGACTTCAATTATTGATCCATTATGTATGAGCAGAAAATTACTCTATATTTGGATAAGTGAAAAAACTGTAAAGCGGGTATTACAGCTTAATAGTCAATGTCATCTACAAAGTCCCACTCTAGCATTAGATATATGATTCTTGGCAGAGCATACAAGGTTACAGACAGCACGGATAGCGCCAGCGAGGACACTGAGCGATACTCACTTGACTGATGAAAATGACAGCATCCTTTCAAACTAATCGTAACTTTTTGTATGATATATATATATATTGAAGGATGGACGGTCAAAAACTTTTTATTTTACTGAGAGTGTAAGATTCAATGAGGAAGATCAACAGGACATCTTAAACACAAGGAGCTGCTGTACCTCTCCTAAACAAGCATGAAAGAGACATGAGCCATATGCACCCATGATCATTGTACAAATAAAATATAAATTATTTAATAATTTTATTTGTTTAATAATAATTATTTTCTTATTTGATCTGATTTGATTTTACACATGGTCTTTTTTATTTGTTAACAGTAACCTTATTCATGTATATATTTTTATGCTATACATTCCTTGGTTTTATGTTATTAATTTGTATGCTGTTCAATGTTTTAGTTTTACTTACTATAAGGCACTTAAATATAGTTTTTATTATCATTATTTGGAAGTAGTAGTAACAGTAGCAGTAGCAGTAGTAGTAGTAGTAGTAGTAGTAGTAGTAGTAGTAGTATGTCCTTTGTAAAGCACTACATATAGAAGTACAACATATATAACCGCCATTGAAAAGTTAGGAATCACATGTTAAATTGATAGTTTTCTCCTTTCCTCAATAATGGCTATGTTATCAGGCTAAATAGTTATCACCTGAAAACAAGAATAACTAACAAAAAAAACAGAAAAAGTGTTGCTTTTTGAACCACAACAGTGCAATTTAGCTCTAAATTTTTTGGGAACCTAGTTTTCTTCGGACCATCTAGAGTCTTCTCACTTGTTAAATTGAACAGGTTTAAACTGTTATTTGTCAGTCTAAAGTATGTCAAATTGACATTCTCTGATCTAGTTCCAAATTAGTTAACGTTAAGCCAGTGATACTCAATTTACAGCCCTTGGGCCAGATCTGGCCTACAACAGGGTGCCAGGTGGTCTGCCTGCCAGTTTCTAATTCACAACAAAAATGATTTAATTCACACTAGGATTTCTTTTTTTTTGTACCTTAAAAGTAAACACTGTCACAGAGTACATAAAAAGCATCAAAAAAGAGCTTGTATATTTAAAAAAAAATGGCCAGGGAAGGATTCCCCCAAAGGTTTAATACCCTTGCCCTAGGCTTACCTTCTTTTCTATATTGTGAAGTTTTAAGAATGGCTTTGCCAAAGCAGCACATCCATTAATTCCATCTTGTAATAGTCATCATTGTGCACTTGACACTGACATGGGAACCTATTCCCATTTAAATCTGCACACATTTTCATGCTTTCAGTTTCTTTTACCAATGACTGCAGATTTCTTCTATTCTTATTTTACTGTTGCTCAGAGGGATCTTTGTCTCTTCCTGCCCTTTCAGTTGTCAGTCTGCTTGAACCATTGTACAGTGTTTTGTTCTCCATGTACAAAACAAACCCTACCTACAAAATAATATCCAGGACTTTTTTACAACCTAAATTGCAGGAAAAACCACTCCAAAGTATTCCTCTCAGCCAGCTGACTGTATCCAAAAAAAGCTTTTGTGGCAGGCGATTCCAAACTTGTGAACGTTGTCTTACTGTGCTAGTGTGAAGTACAATATCCATTTGTGCATTTAATTTGAATTGGGGGTCTCCCCTCCAACTGACCTGTCTTGGTGTGTGTGGCTCCTGGTAGCTGGGCAGGATCTTCAGCACCACACTGCCACTCGCCTCCTTCAGCATCTCCTGCAGCACTTTAGGGTCGTTGCCCACCTCCTTGCCGTTCACCTCCTTGATGATATCACCCACATGGAGCAGACCTTGCTGGTCAATCATGCCGCCATGGAGGATCCTGGCGATCACAAGCTCACCGCTCTCCACTCGAAACGTCACTCCCTACACACATAGACAAAAACAACAAAAACATTTGTTATGTGGCCTTACTAGACTTTAACAACACAAAATCAATTTCATACAAACACAAATTTTAACTCATCAGAACAACTTGCAATGTCCGTGTTGCTCAGCAGTTTAAAAGGCAAGTATTTGGGGGTGAGTTTATTGTTGTGACGCAGTAAAGGCCGTGGCTGAGTGGTGACACTAATGCAGAAATGTCTTAAGCTGCAATTACTGTAATGGCTACCAGATGGTAGCTTCAAAAAACTGTTCCAACAATTCCATTAGGAAGACATTTAGGATTAAAGAAAGATACAATTCAGTGTGTGTTTGCTTGTGTGACAGTTATATTACTGTCAGTCGATGTTGCTGCTCCTTATTTGTCCCATTTAGACTCCACTTTAGCTTCAATACATCTGATACAATTTGGATTTGGTGGCACCAGTAAAGTGCGAAATTATCCTTCACAAACCTGTCAGTGACTCCACAGACAGTCGGCAGAGAGTTTGTGGGTAAAGAAAGTAACAACAGAGCACCTGGCAAAGTTATCACAGAGTCCTTGCATTTAATCAAAAATGTGTCAGCCTTCTGCAGATAAATCCCCCGTTTGTGCTACAAGGCAGAATGAATCTGACTTGTTTCCCTTTTTAACAATGCAACGAAAGGATCTCATTATACTTAGTGCATGAGCTGCTTCCAAAACATAACTCATACCATTTATTGAGGAGTTGTATCTGTTTACAATTTACAGGAGAGCTCGACACTGCCTCAGTGAATACAATGGGTTGCTCGCTAACTGAGCAGACTTACCAGGTGCTCGCCAGACACCTTGCGGATGCCCACCATCCTGACTGCATCTGGGGGAACGGGCTGATTGTTGAGAGCTGCGTCCATGAAGGAACAGGGGCTCGGGGGAGGTGTCTCGTAGTTTTTGGATGCCACAGAATCATGGGTCTCCAGTAGAGACTGTGAGCAGAACAGCAGGTGACACAAACATTGATGATGACAATGACACTACAGAAATTTGTAAGATGCTAATTTAATCATGATATAATGCAAAACGTAGGTGTTCTCCCTCTGCTCTGTGCAGCATGGATGGATTACTGAACAGACCTACAGGGCACAGGCCAAGGGGCCCAAAGTGTCACGGGTCCCCTAGCCTCATCCCGCAAAATGTCACTCAAATTAACACATATGAACCAGGAAGAAACTCTGATCTCAAAGAGAAGCAAAGGAACTACAGAAAGACAAAAAAGGACAAACAACTACAAGAGACAAGCAAATAACCAAAAAAGACAAGTATATGACAAAGAGACACAAAATGCCTACAAAGACATAAAAAATGTCCAAAAGACACAAATATACATTGAAGGGACATAAAATGACCAAAAAAGGACACAGATATACCTCAAAGACTCATAAAACTGACCTTTAAAGAGACACAATGCAATAACAAAGAAACACAAAATCAGTACCAAAAAAAACCCACAACATGACATGCAAAGACAACAAAGACATGCAAATGAACTACAAAGAGACACAAAACAAAAGAAAAGGACACAAATATACCCCTATAAGACACAATATAACTTAAAAAAAAAATAAAATGACAACTGAGAAATGCAAAAAAGCCACAAGAGCAGAAAGTGCCACAACGAGACACAAAATAACATGCAAAGACAACAAAGGCAAAGAACCTATAAAAAAAGACACAAAACAGCTACAAAGAGTTAAAAAAGCAAAGTTAAAATGCTCAAATACACTCCTTCAGGACACAAAATGATTATAAAGAAATACAAAATAAAAACAAGGATACAGAAAACTGACACAAAGAGACAAAAAAAAGATATCGAAAACTACAAGGAGACATAAAACAACAAAAACGGGTAAAGCCAGCACCTCTGTGTGTCTTGTCCCTTTGTAGGAGAGGTGGTGGGGCCTTTTACATGTCTGTGCCCAGGGGCCCATTGTCTTACAAACTGCCCATGCTGTGCAGAGCTCTTGTCAGACACTGCAAGGACTGAAACGCGTACTGTAGCTCCAAATCAACCTAATCCATGCTAGCACAACATGCATCATTAAGCGAGGACATTGCTTTGAAAAGTAATCAAAGGTTTAGCCTGAGTGTCTGTCAATTAAAGCTACACTTTGCCGTGAGATGCAAGACCTGGAAGTGAGGCTCCTTCAGGATGCGGACCAGCTCGTCGGCCGCCTGGCTCCTGTTTGTGATTGGGTTGAGCTCCTTGAGGATGTCCTGGACCAGCTCCACGTTGTTCTCCCTCACAGCTTCCAGTTTGGGTTCCTCAAACTGCTCATGAGCCTGGGATTTAAGGAATACAAAACAGATGTTACTTGGGGTTATTTCGGCCCATCATAAGGGCCAGGATTATCTGATTCACTGATAGCCTCGCCTTTACCAGTCTTTGAAAGAAATCTATAAAATCTAGTTCCATTAGCTCACCCTCTCAGTGCAGTTAATGCACCTCACAGAGGTGTAATAAAATGTTTTCTGACTTCTGCAGCACTGTTTGTTTGGATTCAGTAACATAGAAAAGGGCACGATAACAAACGAGAAAAAAACCTGAAACCAACTCCTGCTGCGAGCAACACACGGCCTGCACTCATAAATCCTCAATGAAAGACACAAAAACCAAGAAAACTAAAGCGCGAACTTGAGTCAAATCTTGAGCACTGTAGGTTTCTTCAGTGTGTTGCTGTGAAACATGAATATTTCAGGGAACATTAATTTTTTACCTTTTTCTCATCTGCTGCCACTGGGTCAGTGGTTATTGGACAAGATTTCCACACCTCTGGTGCAGGGTCACAGATTAAAAAATGACTTTATATTTTCCCATCTGGTGCATTTTGATTCATGGGCCTGAAATTTGGTCTTGATATTTCTGGAATTGCACACAGGGTTCCTAAAGCCTAAAGTTAAATTTAACTTTTAAAGACTTTTCAGTGCCACTAAGTCTAAAATTTGAAACCAGTTTTAATTTTAACTTTCCTGGTTTAAGCCATGCCATAAAATCTTAGTTAAATAGCCAATTTTCATTGAATCTGCAGTTTCCCATGTTGGTCAGGAAACAGTGACAGCTAACTAGCTCTGCTCTGAGCATCCTGGCCAAAACCAACATTTAAGCATTGTGGTTCCACAATCCTAATCTGCATAACATTAATGCTAGAGGCATTTGGCAAATATATTTTAAATAAAATATACATTACCCATTATGTTGAGATTTTACAATGTAACTAGGGCTGCACCTATCTATTAGTTTAGCAATCAACTATTCTGTAAATGAATGAATCAAGTAATCAGATAGTAAATAAGCATGTTGTACCACAATAATAATAGACTGTCTGAAAAATAAAAAACGCTTTGATGCTGTAAATGTTCAATGATTTTCAATTTCAGCACACAATGCAACATATAAAAAACAACAATAAAAATCCTACATCGACTGAATTTAGACTTTTTTTAATGCTAATGAAAGCCTTATTTTTGGAATAATGAATTAAATGCCTTTTAAGTCTTTTTAGGATTTGCGGGAAACCTGTTTACAAGTTAAATGCCTTTAGAGTTCTACACATAAATATGATGATGAAAATGTATCAACTAAAAAAAACAGATGCTGTTTGAGCCCTTTAGAACTAATTACAAAACTGTTTTTCTATAATTTACAGTGCCACTACGTGCAGCTGTACACTGAGCAACATCTTGTATTAGAGCATCCACATTGTGAGGCGATCCCACAAAGGATTTGTCTGTTGGGACCGATGGCTACTCTGGCAGCCACATTGTTTGTTTGCTGAGGAAGAGAGGAAGAATCCCTGCCGAGAGACAGGATATGGTGCGCAGATACACACAAACAGATACACAGATATTCACAAATGCCTGCGTGCACACAGCCACACATATCATCATATGCACTTTAGTACACACATTCGGCACACACAAGGAAATAAGCACAGCACACATACCCCCACAGGCAGAGCTATTTGCACGTAACACACAGTGATTCAGCGGTGCAGCAGAAGGACTTTGCTCATTTGGTGTTTTTGGCAGAATTCTTTGTAACCTGATGGAGCGAGCTGTTGGCGTCTGGCACCCGGACAACATGCCAACATGGACACGATGCTATACGATTACACTGTTTTTAGAGCCATGGACAAAATGTCTGAGTCATATGTCTGTTCTGACACCAATTTAAATGAGTTGGTTATATTTGAATAGATAAAATGACTATTTATGTCAAAAAATGACTAAGATAAGTATGTTTTGATACTCTCTTATTATATTGTGGATGTTTTTAAATAATTGACACCAATTATTTGACAATTACTCTGTCAAGCACTAAAATTTGTGGCTTTTCAAAATTCCAAATTCATTGTTATCAGAAGACACTACTAATCGTCCTCCTCCCCACCTAGAGATCTCAGCTATAAAGGCTAATGAGCACTGCCATTCTCAGGCAAGAAGGAAATGACAAAGCAGTGCGTTATAATTGTGTTCTGCATCTCCATGAGATATTTCTGATGGGTCTCTGGTTTTATTAGCCAGTTCTCTCTTCTCCAATGTGAAAAATGGAACACAAGTCGCCACTTTAGCTCGTAAACTATGCAGGAATTATCTGCTACTGTTTGGTAACAGCACTGCAGCACCAATATGGAGATAATCAAATATCAAAATATTTTTAACCAAATACATTGACATTGATATTGCAACCATAATGTAGAGTTGACTATTGAGGCGTTAATAAAATATTAACTCAGTAACATTTTGACAGACAGTCATCAATAATGTGGATATAATGACAAAGTGGGTAAAAACAAAGAGTTGAACAAAACAGTCTCGTAGGTTCAGAAAATTACATCACTATACTGTAATGTAGTCTTTAAAAAGACAAAACTTAAAATGTCCGAAATCTAAGATGATAACCAGTCTCATATCATATTATCGATGTAATGGCAATATATTGCCCAGTTCTATGGTATCATCAGCGAAAAAGAAAGCCAACCCCAGTTTTGTCTATTTGCCGTTTCATCACGCTATATGTGTTTTTTCTGCTCTTTGTTTACGATCTGACACCTGGTTGCTACCTTTTTACAAAGACCCAACCTCCGCTGTGCACTGTGCCCAGGAGTGTCCTGCAAACAACAAAATAAGAAGAAAATAGCATAATACAGGCAGAGAGCAACATCTCTGCCAATAAATACACTGCCACGCACTTCAAGTGGGTCATAAGTGATGATTGAGAGGGATTTTAAGACAGACAGTAAACATGGAAGAAACTCTGGGGAGGCACAAAAACTTGAACAAGTCTTGGTTCTCTTGGACTGTGGAGAGGACGAGAATCTGGGGAGTTGTGGAGTGGAAAAGAGTCCCTTTTGAATTTGGCGTGCATCTGATTCACCACCTGGCCCTTATTTTAGTGAGGAATCTTATTTTTGCAAACAGTGCATCTCTCATTATCTCAGTCAACTTCCACTAAAATAGCGTAGCTAACCAACAGAGGCGAGTTGAAGTGACAAAATCCAAAATATAAAGTTTGTACATGTATATTGATTCCAATTTTACAGGAATACTGTCAACATTTGACACCTTTTGTCTTGTGTTTCCAGGTTGTGTTTTTGAGGATTCGTAACAAATTATAAGTTAGTCAGATTTTTGACATGTCTTATTTCTTTGGCACAATAGTTTGCACTGGGAGCAAGATGGGAAATAATCTCGAAAGTAAAGCTGTATTGTTACAAACAGTGATTCTGAAAAAATCTTTTAGTCTGTGACTAAAAACTCACACCGTCTTAAGACGTGACAGGGTGTAAGACTTTAGTCTTTTTAAAGTCTTCCAGTGTATGGTGGGCATCACTTACGACCAGTACCTTATGATGACTTCTGTTAGAAGACTTAAAATAGATCTTGCTGTGTAAATGACATCACTGAGTCAGGTTACTAAGTGTATGACTCTTCTGTGCTTACTGTTATACTACATTTTTAATATGAGCCATTATCCTGTAATTAGCTTATGGCCACGGTCGATATTATACAGGCAAGTTACAAAGGCAAGCTTTGATGCCACATTAAGTACTGATGTAATGGACAGTTTCTCACTGTGGCTTTGACTGAGCTGTATCATTCAGCAGCATTCAGCATTCAGGGCATTAGGATTTCCTTTTCAAGCAGACTGTTACTCCATGGTGAGAGCTAAGGGCTAAGTTAATAATTGAAGCACCCAGTAAGGCAAGTTTTAAAGGACTACTAGAGAAACACATTAACAATAACCGCAACTTAAAGTAAACTGAACCACAAAGTTGGAATGCAATTAGATATATTATTTTTAGTTTATCCACTTGATCTTTGTGTTAAATATGTTCTTATTGAGATTTTCATGTGATTTATAAATCTGTGATTTTATATGAGTTACATGTCTAATCCAATGTAATATGCTGTGACATTTACGTCACTCGACTTTTATTTGTCTTGAACACATTCGAGATGAGACCCTTTTTTTTTTTTATCTGTGTATATGTCTGTACCCAGGAAGAGTAGCTGCTGCCTTAGCGGCAGCTAATGGGCATCCAAATAAAGAATGACGTGCTACATTAGATAAGGTGAGCTACAGCACGTGAAGACAAGCTTTTATGCATGATTTCTGTTTCCGTGCTTTCAGTTAAATATCAACAGCTGGCTGCAAATGGGGTAATAGTTGTCAGGATTTGACCGCTTGTCACATAAATTGTTTTGCACTAGCTGTTTTGTATAGCACCAGAATGTATAGTTTGGGAGGACACATGGCATTATTTAACAAAGACACTGGAGAGTCATTTACAGCCTAAACAGGGAGATGTGATGGCTTGGAAGTTAGGTGAGAAAGCACAGGGTACGTAATTAAATCTGTAAAAGCAGCTCATTTAGCTGTCCTTAATGCTGCAGTAGTCCTGATTGCTCTGTTAGATACAGAGCCAAGCATTGAGTCAGTGCCACAGTCATTACTAAGAATAATAATCAAGCATTATGGAAGCTATTTTGCATGATGATAGCTCCTGTTGTCAATATCTGCTCGTTGTGGGCCTAATCATCATTCACATTCATTATGGAATTGCAGGTTTGTGCTGATTGCATCATTCTGTAGTGCAATCATCACAATTCAATGATGTCACTGCGCCATATGCACACAAGCATGGACCCCTGGCCTGTCCCTCAGGACATTAAGTGATAGTTTGCTTTAGCGTTTATCGATCCACCATGGGGTCATCTTGGAAATCCTTTTCACATCCTTAAGCAAGTCTTGCATCAGCAGATTAATCTTTTAGGGGAATGCTCATCAATACACCAAGAACCCTCCGTGACATACAATACTAACACCAGTGTCGTGCTCTGAGACGCCAGCATGCACACATACAGGAAATCAATCAGTCTTTAGTGAAAAGAAACCAAAAACAAAGAGACAGAGAGAGAAGTAGGGATAGAGGGGAGCAGAAGAGGCTGTGCTTTCAGCAATACAGGATGCTTTTGATGCAGTTCTCCCCACTGCTCCTGGTTGATAGTCCATCTCCAAATTTCCTGAACAGAACTGCCTCTGAATTACTGAATGGGAGAGTGCACAGCACACAACCTCTCGGCTCTGCCTGCGTCTGAGAAGTAGCCTCACAGACCTAATTCATCTCTCTGGACAGAGAGACCTCATGGCCACAAACAGCTTCCACCTCAGCGCAACTCAGCGAACACAGACTGTGCAAAGTTAGAGAGATAAATGTGGTAATCCATACTAATGACTGTTGACAGCAAAAAGGAAAGGCAGAGAATGAAATTTGGAACACGCTGTGAACTGAATCTCTACGTTTTTTCTTCCATACTTTTGTAGTGCACAACAGTGTACTTTTTCCTCCTCTTCCTGTTTCTTTTGAAAAAAGTCCACACTTTTTCAAAAGTTATATGAAACTGTGCTGTTGGCAAAAAGTAAGAGGTGAAGACTTTGACACAAAAGAGAGATGTAAACTCTGAAAAGTCTGTATAACACTGCTAAGCTCTTTCACTCTTCTCCCTTCACTTCAAAAGGCCGTACTCCATAACAACCGCATCTCTCTCCTCAGAGTGAATATGGAGAAAAAGATGGGATTGGTTTCTCAAGGAGAACTAAGAAAGTTCATTTAAATACATGGTTCTGTGTAGAGAGTGCAGCGTTTGGGGGAAATCAGCTGGAGTGTCACCAATTCTTCACTGAAAGAAAAAAAGCATGTACCATGCTTGGTTTATCTTAGGTATTCAACATAAGTGAACATCAGGTCAGGCTGTTCTAATAAACTATTCTTAAATGTCTCCACCAAAAAGTAATCCATCAGAGGCACCCAGAAGCTCACCTGGTAGAGCGGGTGCCCCATGTACAAAGGCTTAGTCTTTACCTCAGCAGCAATCAATTCATCTTGAAACTGTGGCCCTTTGCTGCACGCAAGCCCCAAAAAATTATCTTAAAAAAAAACAAAAAAAAAAAAACAGAACTGGCATATAACCCATGTTAAAATAAACCAGTAATTCCTGCATTACCCACATAATCAGAAGGCTGCAATCACATAATGCACTGACAGGAGTAAGAAAAGAAGTAGTATTAAGACCGTAAGTCCACATATAAAGGCAGGTCGGGGGGCAAATGGGTCACAATACACAGGACTTTCCCCAGGAGACTAATGAAACTAATATCGGTTTCCTACCAACATGGATCCTGCTCCATTATGGTGTCTGCAACTAATTTTGAAGCATTTGGAGCATTTTTTAAAATGAAATCCCTCCAGATCCAGAAAAGTTACTTCTTAGCTGGAACCAAAAAAAGTGCAAACTGTGACGATGTCAGTGAGCATGTTATACTGCATGTCATACCTTACTCACTGATCATGACACAAAATGTTGGTAAAATAGCAGGTGGATGTCACTGCTCAAAAGAAGAAAGGTTGGGGGATATAGTTTTTTGAATCAGGAAATGGATGATTTACTGTCAGTTATAAAACTACTAATCTCTTTTTTGAGCCATTCATGTCTGTGCTGAAGGTTAAGTGGAACTGGCAGCAAAAGAATCTGATTAACAAGCCGGTCTACCTTATGATAGAATTTCAAGCATTTCAGGTCAAAGTCCAGAGGTTGTGATGAGACTTGTAACAAACAGCTGATTGTACTGCCTTAAATCAGCTCCATAGAGGAATAATTAGATTTACAAAAGTATTACATATCGCAAACATTTCTGTTGTGCTTCATTCGTCGTTTGCAGAATAGCTTTATTTAACTATGAAATATGTCAAACTTTGTCTTTTTTCCCCAAATATCTAAAACTTTAATAATCAAAGAGAGACAGAGGGTGAGTAAATATTGCTTGAAAGGTCTGAGAAGTGCGAATATATTTTTTTAAAAGGTTCACCGTTCACCTGTGTTTACTGTTTTGGGGAGAAAGTTTTTGAGGTAAAACAATAAAAGCCAAATTGTCAGCCATGCCTTAATGTTCTTGGAATAACTTCACTGATTTGCTTCTATCTGGGATAAGCTTTAATCCAACGTCTGGGCAACTGCCCAAGAGAAATCTGCACAAATGAAACATGGATTTGAAAAAGTATCTTGTTCGTTCTTACAGATATACATGTTGTGGAACAAGGAACACTGCATTTATATTGAACAAATCTACATAGTATGGCAACCCTTTTAATCCCTCTTCAGTGCTGTAATAGTGTGCATGTTGTGTGTATTTAAGTATTACTGTGTATAACCACAAAGTGCAGCTGGTTCTATATATTCTCCACTGCCACTACACAGGGTGATGCACAACTACTTTAAGTACACACCACATAGGCACTGATTAAAATTTGTGGTTCCCATTTTCATATTGCTTTTATCGTTTTTAAATTAACATTTCACAAAAAATCTTATGGATAATGTGCAAGTAAGGCATTTTCAATTCTGTATTGTTATAAACCAAATGAAGATATTCAACTTAAGCATTCAAACAGGGTGTTTTTGGAATACATGAATAAGTGTAAAACTTAATGGCTGCCATTCATTCTGGGATTCTCCATTGATCACTGGGGCTGCTGCTCCACCCGCACTTGTCAACCTGTCAAACATATCAAGGGTAACTGTGCTGCTCACTGACTGCGATTTCAATCTTTTGCTCTGATTGGCAACAGAAATGTTGTATTGCCTTGTTAAAATGACTGACAGCTTGGAGACAGAGGAAATGTTAATATTCTCTTATAAAGAAAGACGTCTTCTCTGTGTTGTACAGCCAAATGTTATGTGGTAAACACATGCCAAAAATACATTTAATACAATTACAAGTATTTCTGTATCAAAATGAAAAGCCTTTCCAATGATTACACTGACCATACCTCTAAAAAGCAGGATATTCTATGTCATTCAATACACCGATCCAACCTGTGTCATCACAGAAAGAATGCGAGTTCATCAAACTATGAGAACCAGCAGCAGTTACATAAGCCGAAGTGTGTGTATAGTTATATGTGTATATAGTTTGGGTTTAAATTTCCATGTTATCACCAACAGCATCAGCAGCTTTCTCTGCTGTGCATGTTATTAAAATTATGTCTGTCCTCATCTACCTTCTCTGTAACTAGGAGGGATTAGGGGGACACTGATCTTTAATGGCAACCATCCTTTGTCCCCACTAAGTTTGAACTTGAAAATCAAAACCCTCATGCCACTTGATAGCTTCTATCAACTGGCAATCTTTGAGACTGAAAAATAAAGCCAATGCAGAACTGCCAAAACTGCAGTCCGCCTAATGGCCTCTTGAGGCTCCAAGAGTAAGTCAATCCCCACAGACACCCATGCTAAAATGCCCAACTTTACTGCAGAAATAAACAAGTTTAAGGTCCAGTATGAAAAGTGGTTTTTAGTTAATTTCCCCGTTAACAACAATTGTATAGGGATGAAGTTTTCTATGACTCACCCATTTCAATTTTAATTTCTACCATAGCAACTGTGTTGGTTGGGAAACGTAACCATGGTGTAACACTAGATTCAGAGAGCAGATGTGCACGTAGATGCTGCTATCTCAGAGTGTTTTCAGTTCATAAACATTAGCATCACATATTAACTTCTTTCAGTAAGTATGTACTGTTTTAATAGTTTTCAAGCCTGTTTTTCGCTAGCTTAGCATTATCAAAATCAACTGTGGCTGTAAATACACCATGCTTACTAAGCTAGCAGCTACTGTTAGGGTTATCTCCGACCTCTCGTCCTAATATGGTCAATTTTTGCTCAAAAAAAAAAAAAATGTTGACGGCAAAATGCCAAATGCGTGTCCACAAAGCAATTTTTGATGTCACTGTGGCTAAATCCATTCCATATATAGCTAATAGCTTCTTTCCCACAATCCTGTTTCAGACACATCAAACCACTGATAAATGTTATTAAATGACTCAAAGCCTTTGAAATCAGCATTGCCAGGTAAAAATGGTGGCAAAGACAGGACAAAGCAGCAAAAAGGGGAATCCTTGTTTGACTCTACATTTGGCTTTCAATCAGAATTTTGTTGCTTGTGCAGACTGATACTGAGTGACAAAAAAAATCTCTTTAATTTGCATTTTTAACTTACGAGAAAACAATGAAGCAAGACCATTAACATGGTAATGTGATTGCACTTGATGAATTTAAGCTGTCTTTTTAGGATAATTATTGCAAGCTAGAATTTGAATTTTAAATGTAATAATGGGTGTGAATTTAAAGTTTCCGTTTTGAAATATCATTTTAATAAAGCTTTTCATAACACATGCAAATCACTGTGACAACATAAGGATTTGTTATCCATTTCGTGTCAGTGTTAATGCAGGAAAGGGCATATGTGCATGATGATGCTGAAATCAAATTTTAATATTAATGTTGCAAAAGGCAAAATGCAAGACTGCATTGCCATTTTACAAAATGCATTTAAATTGTAAATTTGCATACATAAAATATCTTTAAGCTGATGTTTTAGCTGATACACCAACTGGCTTCCAACTTAATATAACCAGCCTGTGGCAGGGACGTAGTTTGTGATTTAGCTACACTGAGGGCCTGTCTTACTGACTCATCCATTAGTCTGTCCATACCTGGACACAGTCCAAGTAAAAGCTCTGAATGTCCTACTGCGCGGCACACACATTGACACATTTCCTCAAACATTTACAGTATAAAGTTGCACTCACCACTGGGCTTTCCATGATGCCTTTAAGGAAGATGAGGTCCAGGTCATTGGCAGTTGTGGAGCTTGTGCTGTCACTCAGTGTGTCCAGGGCCTGATGCATGGCTAAAAACACACATAGAGCAAAAAAGAATAGAAAAAAAGAGTTTATTTACACTCCACTATTCTACAGTTACCCGGGGGAAATAGACTGAATAGATTACCTCAATGAAAAAGAGAAAGGGAGCACAGTTACAGTAGTTCACACTACGCAGCTGAAGAAGAGGAGGCTGTAGGCAAAGTGAGTGGGAGTAAGGAGGGAGAGGGGATGGGAGCTTCCTCACATCCCTTCCCAAGCAATTTCACCTCTGTCAGTCACCCCCTTCTTATGTCTGTCAGAAGCGACAGTATCTTTCTCCCGCAACTCCCAACTTCCTCCCTCCTACACACATTTTCATACACAAACGGCAGCTTAACAACAAGGTTGCTGAGAAAATAAAGTTTTTTTTACCACTATCTATATGGGTTTTTTTTTCAGTTTATTTCAGTTTGTATGCCTGCACCTACAAACGACAGCACATTGTTTCATAGGCTGGATGAGACTAGATTTTAATAAGGCACAAATCAATGGTCCATATTTAAAATCTTTTTAAAAATCTTTTTTTCTGGTTCATAAAGCAGCCGTGATGATAGCCCATAAAGGAAATACATGCACACGCACACAGCTTTATCTCAAAGATGTAAAGTAACGCTTCTAAAGCACAGACATCAATCAATAAGGCGGCCGATCAATCAGATGATCCAAGGTGACATCAACAATTCGCTGAAGGTCAGGAAAGGTTTGGTCTTAGCTTCAAAGCGTTTCCAGTGACTTGAAATATGGTGCATTAAGGAACCAAACACGCTGACATCACCTACCAGCAGGCGTTAATCACAGCAGACGTGACTGTCACAAGAGTGGGCATTTTTATTCACAGGGAACATTTGTCTGCTGTAATTAATTCAACAGATACTGAGGTCTTTGTTCCCGAAGCTAAATATACAACACTGGCTTTTAATTTTCACACAGCAGGCAGGATGGTGATCCACCACAGATTCTACATGTCCCACTTCATAGGTCTCATGTCCTTATAAGGGCATAACATTAAGCGGTGAATGGACCAATAAGAGGGCTGCGAATTAGCTTTGCGTAAGAGGATGGTGTCCAAATTGCTAATATTATAATATATTTGCTATGGGATTAATCTGCAAATGCACTGGTTCAAAAATGAGACCAAACTTTCTATGGATGTTAGTTTTTGCGCCAAAAAGAAAGTCAAAATTTGGCCTGCAATACACTAGGAAAGGCTTGTCGTTTTAAGTTGAGGCCACTTGCTGAAAATCTGCGGCCTCCCCCAGCCAGTTAAGAGTAAGGAGTCAGCAATTAGTGACGGTATAAAACAGTTAGTAAACAGATTATTCAACAAGTGTGAATCACTGCAACCACAAGAGGCCCTTGAGCATACTGTCATACATGTACATACTAAATGTTAGGCTGACTGGTCCAGTAGTTTGCAAGATAAGCTGCAGACAGATGGATGCGCATGCACGTCCACACGCACACACAACGCGTACGAACGCATGATCCCCTGTATGTTTTAACAACATGGGCTGTGAGTTTCAGCAGCAGTCATGCTTAACAAAACAGCATAAAATGTGTGTGCTCCTTTGTGCAGTTCAGATCTGTCAAGACACTGGCAACTGATTTATGTTTCTATTGCTCAGCAGAGCACAGTGGGAGATTTTTGTTAAGATGCTTAAAGAGGAATGATGAGGTAATAGATATTTTGAGAGTGAGCAGAGAACTATTTTTGGTCTTCTTCTGGGGTGTTTTGGAAGTATTTTTACATGCACATTTACTGTATATTCAAACAGCCACAAAGACATAAAACTAGCCTCATGTTTGCTTTCAAACAGGAAAAAGATTAAAAGACTGAAAGGCATAAAAAGCACAAGGGTCAGAGGAAAGCGACCTTGATGCTTACACAGTCCATCCGCCCTCTCTCTGAATAACTTGATAAGTAAATTAAATAAATAATTACACAAGTCTTCCGCAGTGAAGTCTTGTTTTTCCTCTATTTTCCCTCGAACACCGGCCCTGCTCCAGCAGGAGAGTTGCCAGATTTGCGCCTGGCAGAGAATATCAGACCAGCAGGCTCGGCTTACAGGTCCTGCATAATTCTCTTTAATCACCGCAACTGTATGCCGCCGTTGTTGCCACATCGGCACTTTTCCCGATGTTAGCTCGTCTCTGCTTCACCCAGACATTTGTGGTGTTAGTTTTCCATTCTATTTCTCATTGTTTCGCTACTTTGATAACTCTGTGTCACATGCTGCCTTAATACAATTATATGTCACTAATCATCATTTCCTCTCTATTTCCCCTCCAGCCCCAATCACAGAGCAATCACGATAAAATTGACATCTGATCATCTCCGGTGCATCAAAGATGTTTACCAAAAACATCAGGAATGGTCTTGACTTTGCATTTACATATTCTGTGATATCGTCTTTGTTTGGAAGTCACAGGGGACTCACAGGAAGGTGTGTAAAGGACTAGAGAATAATAGCTTTTTTCCAGTGCTGAGTATGCCTGGGGTCGTTCTATTATTCATAGAGATCATTAAAAATCCAACTTGTCCTCCTTCTTGGGTCTCTGTTTTTCTCCCCTCTACATATATAGATTGCTTCCTTTATTTTCACTGGCAAGCATCAAAGCAAAGACAACAGAGGGTTGGTCGTGTAGGTCAAAAGTTCAGACAGGCCAAAGTCTGAATGTCAGACTAAGATACAGCATTTATTTCCTACTTTTCCAACTGCAACTTTCTTTTGAAAACAACTTTCACTTTACTATTCAGGTGGAGTATTTCATCTTGTATACTGCTGCTGTCAAAGCCATCCTCCCTTGCATAAACCTGCATAAAATTCCTAAAACTGCACAGCCAGGACCAAGCTGTTTTTTTTAAATCACTAACTGTATTGATTATTCTTCTGCTCGTGTCTCATATCAGCTTTAAAGTTGCATGTAGACATTTGTGTAATAATATACTTAGGATTTTTTTTCATCCTCTTTGCAGGTGAGAGCTCAGGCGAAAGTCATTTTTCGCTCTGGTGAATCTAAATTCCCCTTACTACACACACTGTAACTAGATACTATTAGAGAACGCCATTTAGCATGTGAGGGCTTAAGAGCACAAAAAGGGACCCAGGTGTGCAGACAGGCTGAGCCAGCTACATGTACATCATGTGCTCTTCAAGGGAAATGTCAAATTTAAAGCTCTTTGCTTGGGAAGGCCTTGTTTTTACAGTATTTAATTACCATGCTTGCTCAAGTTTTTAAGGGGGAAACTCCAGTAAGAGGAGTCCCAGTAGAGCAGATAAATAATAATGAATCAAAAGCTCCCATAAGACTGAGATAGTGTATACAAATATTAATCAGAGAGAGACGAAAATTGGCATTTACGAAAGCCAACAAAATGTAGTAACGATTCATTGAGTTTTAACAGCTTCAGAAAAAAAAAAATTAAGGTCACTTACAAATTCACAATAATAACACACTGTGGTGGCCTCCCGCATCACCTCTCAACAGAGGTCATCAGAATAAGAGCTTCCTTGCCATGGTGATGGCAGAGGACATGTAAACACAAGCAACCCTGAATAAAAGGTGCTTTTGTCTCTTAAAGTCCAATCGTAACGTGGCTTCACCTCCACCGAGAGTTACAATTAAACTCAATGTCATGGAGGCAGCCAAACAATCTGGGCTGTTATTGTTTGTGGTTAGAGCACAGCAGGGGAACATGAACCTCTTAGCCAGCACTTAATGAAGGTTGCTCTGTTGCTATGGAGCGCAGGTTAGGGAAACACAGAGAGGATGGAGAGCGGAGCCGAAGGGGGGAAGAGAAGATGAGGTTGTGTTGGCGTTTCTCCACGCTGAATCCTCATGGGGACGCAAACACAGAGGAGTACAGTATGCGGCTGACTACTTTAAGTGTCTGGCAATCAAAGCAGTCTGCTGAAATTCACTGAGATAAATAAACGCAAATGCAAATACAAATACAGTAAAGGCTCTACCCCGATGAATTATGGTAAGTGAAAGAAGAATAATAACATATTAACAAGTAATGGGCAGACAAGCACAGTAGGTGTTTTTATTTGGTTTCCACCAACTCCAGAGGGACTCTTTAGCTGCTACTTTCTAACTGTGTCTGTCTGTTTGCTGCTGAGCAGGTAGTGCACTGTGTTTTTAGAGCTTTTTCACCAACAACAGCTCCCTGCTGCAGTCAAAAACAACACTATGGAGATAAAGGGGATCTCGATCAGAGGAGAAGAACATAAGACTTGTATGTTCGCAGATGATGTTCTGCTTTTTATTACAAGCCCTGACTCAAGTATTCCTAAATTGATGTCCCTGTTAAAAGTCTACGATTCATACTCTGGATATAAGCTAAATATTCAAAAAACTCAAACCCTCACATTTAATTATACACCCCATCCAGATACAAAAAAGGAATATAATTTTAAATGGGACTCTCCCACAATAAAATATTTAGGAATTAACCTCACAAAAGACTTGTCAAAACTTTTTGAAAACAACTACAGCCTCCTTAATAAAGAGATAAAATCTGACATCTCTCGATGGATTCTCCTCCCACTAGATATGAGTAATAGAATAGAAATAATCAAAATGAACGTGTTGCCACGGTTTCTTTATCTCTTTCAGTCATTGCCTCTGGAAGTACCCCAAAAACAGTTTGATGAGTGGAATGGGTGGATTTCAAGGTTCATCTGGAACAGTAGAAGACCCAGGATACAGTTTAAGATACTACAGCTGAAAAAAGAGGGGAGGGAGAGCTTTACCATGCCTACAGGATTACTATTATGCCGCACAATTGAAACCCTTAGTATACTGGTGTGCCCCAAACTACGAATCTAAATGGAAATTCTTGGAAACTACACAGATAGATACTCCAATACAATCAAAAATAGGAAATAAAAGCCAAGCTGAAAGACATTATAAGAGCTTGAATCAATGGACTCAGTTCACTCTTAAGCTGTGGTTCAAGGTATTGAGGAAGTTACAAATAGAGAAACAGGCAAGGGTCTTGAATTGGGTAGCGTTTGATCCAGAATTTGAACCTGCTAGGTTGGATGGGGTCTTCAAACAGTGGGTTGGGAGAGGTCTCACTTCTTTCTGTTCACTCACCTCAAACAGTGAATTTCAAAGTTTAAAGACAATTTCAGACACATTTGGATTGGTAAAGCAGGACTTCCATAGATACCTGCAAGTCAGAGACTATTATATTAAAAAATTACAAATCAAAGAGGAAAACAAACACAACATGATGTCTCAAAAATATATGGAAGTATACAAGCCTCTAGAAATCACTCTACGATACCCATCAAACAAAAATGGGAGAGGGAGTCAGAAACACAAATTTCAGAGGAGACTTGGATGGAGATATGTGAGACTCAAGCAACCACTGCAAACTGGAGATCGCTGAGAGAGTTCGGCTGGAAGAATGTAGTGAGATTCTTTATCACTCCTAGAATAACTGCACTGCAAACGGGAACACAGAGCCGGGGCTTCTGTTGGAGAAAATGTGGAACCTTTATGGCTAATCATTTCCATGTCTTTTGGGCCTGCCCAAAAATCCAGTCATACTGGGGGGAGGTGGCTAATGAGATAAACAAAATAATGGGAGTGGAGTTAGACTACTCTTTTGTTACCTTATATCTAGGTAAAATACCTGAAACACTCCTACATAAGGCTAAATACTTATTGAAGATACTTTTGGCAAGTAGTAGGAAAGCTATAACCCGGAAATGGTTGCAAGTTGACCCTCCAACATTGGCCCAGTGGCGTGGGATCGTGAAAGAGATCTACTGTATGGAGAGACTTACTTTTAAGACTTGAGTTGGAGAAATGTACTGTCCGCTGGGAAAAATGGATTATGTATGCACTCTGTTTAGAATAGTACGACGTGATGTATGTAAAAATGTATTGAGATGTAAATGTAACACCCACAGGAAATTATGAGCACCTAGTAATGACGAAAACGCTTAATCTGTAAATCTAAATGTATTCTTTCTGTGCATGTTTGTCCCTCATGAGGTTATTATTAGTTGATGTAGCTGGTGCGTATCCCACACGAAAAATAATGCAACAGCTGTTTCTACGTGCCTCCCTTTGCAGATATCATAAATTAGAGTGATTAACTCCCCAAAGCACTTTTCTTCAGTTGAAAAGCAATTAGGGGTAAGCCATATCATATACCTTATCATAATACAGATACAACTTTTTAATATGATAATAAAACTATATCATGATAGTGGCAAATTTCCAACTTGTTGACATAATGTTGTCATTCCATGATGCATGGCAACAACAAGCATAGCTGAGAGCGTATTTGCTACCAGTTACTGTTGTTTATTAACTTATGAAATGAGAAATGTTTTTTATATAGATTTTACAGAATATTTGAAAGCAAACTATTACATTTATGCTGAAATTTTGTTGCAACTGTATGTTCATGAAATGAATAATAAAATATTTTTAAATATTTTTTCTGTATTTTGTCATATCTTCAAGAATATTGTTATTGCAAAAATACATTGAAATATTATGACATTATTTTAGGGCCATATTGCCCACCCCTAAAATCAATATATATTGGTATTTTGTTGTTGACTGATTCAGGTCCTGCTCTTGACATTCAAGTGTAAAATATCTAAAATTAGTGACTGCCTGGTAAAGGTTGAAATCTGGCTATTGCAATTGTATTTTGCTTTTGGCTTAACTTGGTAGCAGGAACCTGCTTTTATCACATACCAAGCCCACTGCAAGCGCCCTATCACCACCCTCTCACCAACCAACTACTTTGTGTGTGTGCAGGGGGCAGGGAGGTGCTGTGGATTGAGAGGCAGCACGATTAGGTGACTGCACATTTCTTAGCCCCCCTTCTAGCCATGCCCATTAGACTTTTTTCACATCCCAGGAAGGAGGAAACCAAGCCAAAAGTGGGGGGTTTAGTTACTCTTTAAAAAATTATTTTATGTTCTGCTAGTGTTACATTCTTTTGTTAGTGCTCTTTGATTTAGAGACAGTAGCTATATGTTATGTTGTTGGACTATTATGTGGAGTTGTCGGACTGTACGAATGTACTGCTACCAACACCACTAGCCTGCATATGAGAGATTTAAGGAACATTGAGAAACTGCAACATCTGCAGAAAGTCTGCGTGTGAGGTCTTTTGGGGACATGAGTAATTTGTAGCTTTAGAAAATAACCTGGGTCACACTTAAGTTACTTACACCTCGGCGGAACAAATTCTTCTTCTTCTCTACTCCATGTACTAAATAAATTCAATTTCTCAGTAAGGTTGGAAAAAATACTTATTTACTTGTTTTATCTCCATCAAACACTTCACATCACCCACCAGCAGTAGCATGATTGGTCTAATGTGTGCTCTGACAGTTGTAGGCTTCCTACCTCTTGAGCAAAAATGAATGCCATGGCCCTTTTTCTCTGTTTTCTCTGGTCATGTAAAACAATTTAAAAAGCATTTGCATCCTTTTGAGGCATAGACAGCCCTGATTTAAAAAAAGACATATTTTCAGCAGTGAAATGCTTCTTTAATATTAAAATGCTTTGCAACGTGCAGAAAATAATAAGTGTTCTGCTTCAGATAGGCCTCATAACCCCTTCCCATGTAGCCGACTTTATGTTCTCTGCATGTTTGGCTTGTTTTCATACTTAGATTAAAATGTATTTTAGATCTAAGACAATAATGCAATTCAAATACTGCAATGCTTTGATTTCTTTTTACTGCTGCTCATGATTCTTAAATCATAAAAACTCTAACCACCTCCTTGATTTATTCTATTTTGGATATTTCTGAGGTCCTGATTAGAAGGCTCCTCAATGCACCGTGAGGGACAATACATTCAGAAGTATCTAATATGTATCATCGTGTTCTTACTACAAAACATAATTCAGTCTGGGAAATGGACTTAACATTCATTGTAAAGCCAGAATTACACTGAGAAGAACATTGGAAGTCAGTCGCAGCAAAGACCTGGTGGTGATTAATCAGGGCATTTTCAATGGGTAAGGTCAATGTTAAGCTTTTCAGTTTGCAGACTGACTGCGCTGTAATAACACCTGCTTTGTCCTGTGAAAACACCGGCAGATTTCTGAGCAGCCGCCTGCTTAAAAAAAACTCATTGATATTCTCATTGTTTCCTGGAAACCCTTGGAAGTTACTGCAGTCTTATTTCTCTGTCACTCCATTAAAATGACAGAAAGAGCATGTTGCGGATGACACAAACTATTTCAAATTGCCAAAAGTCACCTCTATGTAATAAAATACTCTCAGGCCTTGACAGACATTATTAAATACTTTAAGGTTGCTATTAGATTTTGCTCTGCTCCCTGCTCTCCAGCACAATATAATTACTATCAATCCCTCAGGTAGCGAAAGATGAATGTCTAAGACGGTGCTGGAGCATTATATTGGACTGGAGTACATTCCATTGTGCATACCAGAGTAAATGAATCATTTATGACTCAAGTATAATGATTAATTTGTCCTTATGGTATGTGCTCGAATCATTCCGTGCTGTCCTCGCAGGGTGCACTCAGTCTGAGATATTTTCTTTGGAGCAAACTGAATACAACTATTACAGCTAAAACATGAATATTGCTCCGATGTATGAGTGCTAAACTCTGGATAATAAAGTCAACATCCTCCTCATTGAGCGTCATTAAAACACAAGCTCATCATGACAGGTTCAGAGAACATTGTGTTAAGCATGTGTGGGCACATCCATTGTGTAATGTACTTGTGCGATCAATTCATGTGAGGCTTGCCTTCAAATAAATAGCTCTTCTCATCTAATTAGCATAATTAAAAACAGCAAAAGAATTGCAATATTTTAATATTCTCCTCCACAAATAAAGATGCATACATTTAATATGCAGTTGCTAAGCTAGGATTTAAGGCTCTTGATGACAACTTTCAGCATGGGGAAGTCAAAGCCCTATTTGAACAGAATTATTACCTGGGGACCTCATGCGCACAGGAAAACAAAGTCTGAATTATATTCGATTTTTTCCGACATTTTCCAGCAAACTTCCCATTTTTTCTTGCATGTGTGTGTGCCCTTCACTATCATTCTGTGTCCCATCTCTAAATTCGGAGGTTTTTGCAGGTTAGTGAATTCAATGCAGGCAGAACTCTTCATGAGTTAATTTTTTCCTCGGCAGCAGTCTGAGGAGTTTTAGTCGTGAGGTGGATTATTGATCTGCTGATCCGGTCAGAGCTGATCAGATCACATCGATAGATGAGAGGAGCAGCTGCTACAGAGACTGTGAATGCAAATTTGATTGTGGCAGGCAACCACAAATAAATAAATTTGTGGGAAACTCTGCAGAAATGTGCCACTGCACTAGCGGAGATGTAAGGCGTTAACTTTCTTTCTTTTTTTTTCTTTTTTTTAATTGTGTGTTAACAAAATAAATCCTGGCACACACTACCATAAATCATCCAGCTGATCATCTTTTGAGACCTCCCTAACCTGATGAACTGAGGATTCTCTTACTGTTAATGTGTCATTATGTTGGGTTGCAAAATGAGCATCCTGCACTGAAAACGCTGTCAAAACTCTCATTCATAACTGCCAACACAAACGAGAACAAAAAAACTAAATAAGACCCAAAATCACAGATTGCACAGGACTTAAATCACACGACCTGTGTGTTGGGCATAATATGGCGGTTGATTTGCAGTGAAATTTTTGCTTGACAAATTATGGATATGGCAGAAGATTAATTAATCACTGACAACCTCCATGATTATTACAAATTAAAATTACAAGAGGTCCTCAGGTAATAACACTGGTAGTCTAAGAATAGGGCTTAAGTCAATATTATGCATGGGAATGTTAAGTGTCCTTCACACCGCAGGAGTTTTCACTTGTGGCTGATTTGTTCTCTGCTCAGGTGGAGGTTGGTTGGAGCTGTGCTGGGAATAACGTGAGGTCAACAAACTATCTGTGCTAATCATAATGCACTAAAATAATTGTTGCAGAATGAGATGAACAGGAGAGCTTGATCAAAACTATTACTACGACTTAGGAGTGTGAAGGCAGAGTTAGGTTTTTGGAGCAGATTGTTAACAAGTTACAGATACAAACTAATCATATAAATTCCTTTAAAGTACATGCATTTATTGACAGCTCTGTTGTTCTTTTCATCAAGTGGGAGATTTTGTCATCAAAAATTCTCTATATTAAGAGCTTGAAATTACAACTGGGATGCTGAAATTAATGTTTTTTCTTTCCAGTTGTGAACACTGCACAAGTGCGATTAAGGTCATTTTCCGCTCTTATAGGTTCAATAAAGCTAACTAAAAAGGAGTGTGAGCATGAGAGGCAATCAACTGCATTGTGTTCACGCCCACTCAGTTCTCAGATGACATCTAATCAGCCAAAAAGACTAAAATCATCTGTACAATGGATGTTCAGGGCCTTAAACTCACAGAAACCAGAGAGCCTGCACACTGTCGATCATTTGGCAACATCTGCAGGGAAAACACTGCACCCCTGAACTCCTCTCTCTTGGGTGGCCAATCAGCAGGACGATGGGCTTTAAAGCTGCCATTTAAGTCATCCCATTGCCATGGTGATGCTTGTTCCCAACAGGCATAATATGGGTGGCAGGCTTGATTGCCTTATTAGCTGGCTGAAGGTCACCGCTGGAGACAACACTTATGATATTTGTTGACATTTTGCAAATGGACAGCAGCTCCCATTACACCTCATCCCATGGCCACAGAGAGTTTGGGCCAGGGATCAAGTTTTTTGGGGTAAAACTAAGGCTGGGCAATATATCAATATTATATTTGTATTGTGATATGACGAGATGTCGTCTTAGATTTTGGATATTGTAATATTTTAAGTGTTGTCTTTTCCTGGATTTAAAGTCCCCGCATAACGAAAAATGTATTTGCCCCATCTTACTCCTTTATCCCTCTGTTAATCAATCATTTATCTCGTTATGTGGCAAATATATGAATCTTATCTGAGTATTTTTATATTGAAAAAATCCCTGCCTTTCGTCTGTCTGTTTAATGGTTTTAAATGTTTGATGACTCATCCTACACTCAGGGGCGTTTTCCACAGTTCATGCAATCAAATAAGACTTTGGAAGACTAGCTAGCCACACCGGTCATTAAACTGCACTTCACAGCTTGTGGGTTGGTGTAGCTTGCTAACAGAGCAATATGAAGAGAGATAGGTAGAGATGTGTGTTTGGATATCAGTGGGCAAAACCATTGCTTCCAATTCCAAAACAATCACTACGTTTACATGCATAAAATATTCTGGTTTTTGCCTGTATTCCGCAAAAGACAATATTCCTACCAACTAATATACGTGGCTAATGAAAATGGATATTCCACTTATATTCCTGTTTACAAGAAGCTGTGCATACACCGATTAACATGCCCTTTATCACGTCAATATATGTGGAACAGCTAGAGACACTTGTCATTTTGCTTGCCCATCAAAATAGGATTTTTGTCAGTTTTCCAATGGTGATGGGCTTGTTATACTGTGCAAAGACAGCCATTATTCCTTCCATCAACCACCTTCTTGCAAAGGTCAGCACTGTGATATTTGCATATATCAAAAAACCTGTTGATATCCAAGTCTGCCATCATGTTTAAAGGTCTTTGTGTTTCTCCTTAAGACCGCAAATGTGAGCTTTTCTTTGAGCATGCATACAGGAGACTTTGTGTACAACGTATCCATGACAACACACAAAGCTGACCGTTAACAGGCAAGAGGCCATGTGTCGCAAACTGTAGTAAAAACCCAAATAATACCAGCAAATCCCACAGCTTAATCAAAAATGCCAAATTGAAGAAAAAGCCTGATTTGGAGTATCTAAACGGAATGTGCTGCTTACATGATCTGCATCAAATTCAGAATATTATCATATTCAGAATAATAGTGGAATATCAGCCTGAATGTTAACATAGCCAATGTTGCGGTGGACTAATTCCTTCCTGTCTCCCTCATCTCCCTCCTGATCTAACAGTAAGGGAGGTGTGTGCAGAACCAGCAGTACGCTGTACCGTATCGCACTAAACTCTAAGCCTGCCCACTTTTAGTGGTCCAATCAGATGCAAAGGATTTCAATTAAATCCTTCTTGCAACTGTACACCACTTAAATATTCCTTTTAACTGCGAAAAAGACTCCCTTTTATGAGGACTCTAAAGGCTGCATTACAGTAATGATGTAATTTTCTGAACTTACCGGACTGCTTTAGCCGTTCTATTATTTGCCTTTACCCCCCTGGGTCATTATATCCACATTAATAATGATTATTTATCAAAATTCTCATTGTGTAAATATTTAGTGAAAGCACCAAAAGTCTACCCTACAAAATTGCTGCAAAAATCAATGTCCAAGTATTTGGTCAAAGATATTATGATACTTGATTTTCTCCATACCAGCCAGCGAGGGAAAACTAACACCAGCAAGTTTATTGACTCTTAGGAGGCAAACATTTTGACTTTGACTGTGCGTCTATTTCCCCCGCAGCAGTTAATGAAAGAGCAAACAGAGATCGTCAGGGTGCGATACAGACGAAGTAATTGCCAGTGTCACCACGTTATCGAATACCCTCACCCAGAACAGAATTAAATTGTCCAATTCTCTTGAAACCCAGCGATTATCTTTGGCAGGCTAATCCTACCAACACACTGTACTCAACGATCCATCATCTGTGTTTGAACACCGCTTCATTAGTCCAGTAGGCACACAGAATATGCCTCTGATGGTGTTCGTTGGGAGAGTCTGTGTATCATAAGTGTGTGTGGGAATGTGTGTGTGTGTGTGTGTGTGTGTGTGTGTGTGTGTCTGCGGAGGGGGGGGGGGGGGGTGAGAGAGCCACAGAGTTATTTGAAGGTTGCGAGTCTGACACTTTCAAGCGTGCTGTCTCTGATCAGAACACTGTTGCATATGAATGACCCCCTACCTACTCTTCATGAATGTACAATGCACTGGAGGTCTTTCTCTATTTATCTTTCTCTCTGTCTCTCTCTCACACACACTCTCACACACACAGACAGACAGACAGACAGACAGACAGACACACAGACAGACACACACACACACACACACACACACACACACACACACACACACAGCTGATAGACAGGATGCAAATGCTTTGACAGAAAATGTGATTCATCATGGCTGTCACCGCTGTCTTGTCAAGCTACATTACAGAGCAGAGGATATCTTGCAACATGATATACTGTGTGACACGCAATTGGATTGGCAATGATGTAATGATGCACTTAACTAACTAATTTAACATGACAACATCAAATACATGTAAGCACTGAATACATGGCTACGCACGCACACTCTTGAAATATAGCTGCATAGTATGTAACTCCATGCAGTATTAATGAACTCCATCAAATATTAATTGAATGTATAGTACCTTCTACTCCATACTGAGTGAGCAACAACAAATACAACAAATCCATATTTGCTTTAAAGACTTTCCGTTTGCTTTCTTTACTTACTTACTCTCAAAGTGTGTTCCTCTGTCTCTCACTCGCCGTTTACGATACGGCTTCTCACTGTACATGAAAGAAAAGTATGACATGTTTTTACTGCACCTTGCCGGCTCCCTTCCTGTCTTTGTAGTGTGCTGCTTCAGATTCCTGTGCATCACATGCTGCCCTGGGTCCTAATCTGTCTCTGCTCATCTTCATCACACTCTGGAGGCTAGAACCAGCACATCAGGAGCAGGTGCAATGCGAATTTCAAACACCAACTAGACCCTCAAACGCCAGTGTGTACATATTTCTGCGCCTGGTTGGTTGCATTTAAATTGTGATTTCCAGCTTCCCCCAGTTTCTGCCCAGTATATCATCTGTGATAAAACACATAGCCAGAGAACTCATCAGTTTTACAAACCTTCCTGCATCCCTCACACACCCAGCAGGTAGGGACCTGTGTTCTTACCTTCTCCCCCCAGCTTGATTTCCAGGCCCTCCAGGGAGTTGACTGAGTCCCCCTCCTCCAGGGAGAGCCTTCCAAACAGGCTGCCAGCCATGGTGAACAACACCTCTCTACAGTGCACACACTCACAGCAACACACCCAATACTGTATCTGAGGCAGACTGAGAGATCTCCCTCCCTCTCTCCCTATCTCTCCCTGATTCTCTCCTCTTTCTGCCAAAACAGCTCCTCGCTCTTTCCTCCCTCTCCACCTGCACTTGACGTGAATGTGTATAAGCTATGCCTGGCTGAGCGTCTTCTCCTCCGCATGAATGAAAGGAGATGCGAGAGGGTTGTGTGCATGAGCAAAGAAAAGAAAGGTGGGGGAGTGGGGAAGAAAGAGGGAGGGAAGTATGATGCTTTCTCTGGGAGGAGGGAGAAAAGGAGGCAGGACAATTCTTTCCCTCCAGGCTTCCCTGTGGGGGTTAACTGGGGGAAAGAGGAGCAGAAGGTTGGCTTGTAGAGAGGAGGGTTGGTCAAGGAGGTGGTGCGTGGGGAGTTGACATATATATGAGTGATGAGCCTTCATTACTGATACACAGTCACAGGTACAAACACAGCCAGCCTTGCAGACGCAGCGAAAGGGGAAATTTATGCTTATAAATGGAGCTCCTTCGCTGACAGTAGCTGAGAGATATCTTATTGTTTAAAATCAAACCTGACCCTTCTCTAACCCTTCTCCGAGACTGTGCAAAAAATAGCCTTCCTGAAAAATGCTGCTTTTTAAACTCAAAAAAAGACATGAACTGGTTTGGAGAAACAATTTACTGTGTGTTACTAAAAATGCCAGTCATCCAAACTCAGCCGTCGGCTGCTGTACAAATCAGGACTGACTGACAGCCCATTACAAAAAAGAAACTCCACACACATTTTAACTCTCCGTGGAACTGCTTTTCTCCCTCGATCCGACAGCTGACTCCTGCAATTTATTAGCACACGATAAAATACTGTAAAGCACAGAGTTTTAGATTTGGTCCTCTGTTAACCAATATACTGAGACTTCTAATTTCCCAGACATCTGGCTGTGGCTGTTCAATCTTTTATGTGTCTGGATCAAGTGCCCTCAGCACTGAGTAAAGCGGAAATGCACTGAAGTATTCCTATGTACGAGTTTAAAGACTAATATGAAACATAAAGCTACTGCAGTCACAGAGCTACATTTTCAACTTTGATATCAGTGCCAAGGTATACGTCTAAAAACTCAGTTTGATACGATGCCAACAAAAGAGGCCATCACTGTGATGCCAAATCTGACTCGTTCCAGTAGTTCTTGTATTTTTACACAGGGTTTTAATACATTTTTGTTATTTTAGTCAAAAATAGTCACATGCTCTATTTTTTATCAAACTGTTTAAATGGCCTGAGATCAAGTGCAAGACAGGGTGCACTATTTGGAGCAGTGTTTTCTGTTAGTCTCCAGCACTCATCATTCATTTATATGTGTGTAGAGATGTTTTTACTTTGCACACAAAATAAGCTTGCATGCAAAATTTACTGTCAGATTAATGACACGTGTACCAGTGAATTTTGTTCTCATCACAATGCATATTTTAGTGAATCAGAGTCATTCTAAGTTGACAGATGCACGCCTGCTATTCGCAATCAGCACAATGTCACAACCCCATTTCTCAATTTAAGGAAACAAGTTTGCCTAGAGGCATATCATGGAGAGAGCAGTGCTGGTTGTCAGGCTGGTCCAGGTCTCTGCTGCACTTATCTTACCTGTTGTCTCACACTGTGATTGCTAAGGGCCACCGGTTCCCAAAGTATTGTACGTGTACCACTGGTGGTACATAAGGTCCCTCTAGTGGTAAGTTGAGGAATGTCTCTATGTAATGGTATCAAAAAACTGCAAAATTGCGAATGAAAATACTTCAAGTATGAGATCCCTTAAATGTAAGTAAAAATTTGTTTTAAATTTAACATATTTGTTTCAATATCAGCCTGGCAGGGAGTGACATTCATGAACGTAGCCGGCCCATACACGTCCATGATTAGAAAAGAGCTAAACTGCGACGTAGGCGGAGGTAAAGTGAAAGGTGGCTCCAAATAGGAACTATTAGGAAGTTCTTGTGTTTCTCTTTTACAGCGCCGCAGTCAACCATCAACAAAAAAAAAAATTCTGATTGGGAACAAACCTGCCTCCTGCATGAACTGTCCGTAGCTAAATAGAGTAGGCCTATGCTACTGCATTTTAGCATAAGTCATAGTTGTGGCTCTTGGAGAGCCTCAAATTATATGAGGTGGTACACACTGTAAAAAATTTGAGAACGACCACTATAGGCTAATTTACGGCTGACATTACAGACAAACATCAACATCACAACTGCATAAGTTTGATTTCAATCTTGCTGAGGGTAAAATCTCAAGCTGCAGAGCTCAGAATACAAGTTAAAGGACGTGTGAGTTTTTCTTGCTTAAAAAATGAATAATAAATATATTTCCACCCAACTGTTTGACTGATAATAGGTTTATAACTACATTTGTTTCTTTCTTGATTATTAAATTTCTGCTTATGTCATGTTGGAGTTAAAATTTAAAATTAATGAGCATAAAAAGGCATTCATTTCACAGTTATCTGATACATTTGGCCAAAGCATTACTAACGTACTAATTTAACATATTGTTGTCTATCTAAACCTACTTGGTCTAGATAGACAACAATATGTAGGAATGTAGTTTTTATGCATCTAGGAGTATGGTTACATGTTCTGCAAAAGCTGGGCCATCATCATTTATGCGTATGCAGAAAATATTGATGAACCCTGGGTTTCCGTGTAAAACGTTTGTATGCACAGTTTCATCATAGATGTGTGCACTGTTTGTGAATGAGGCCTAATGTCTTCTCAGCATCTTTCCTTGAATTGAATCTTTCACAGGAGTCTTAAAGTAGAATAACTGTCAAAGTATCATATTTTAATCATTTTCATAAAGAACAGACAGCTTCATCAAATAATTCAAATTCCTTCACATAATTCAAAAAAGGTCAAATAAGGGACGCATGATATTGGATTTTTGGGTGATATTTGATATGCCAACTCATTTGGCCGATAACCGATACCAATTAATATATCCACTTTTTGTTACATTATGTAACTTTCTTCCCTGAATCCTCTGACTGAATATACCTCCTTATCTGTATGCCCCAGTGATCATTATTTTTATATGTATTTTCATTTTGTCACTCATTTATTTCAGTCTGTTTATCTCTCTTTAATTTTTGTCACTTATATTTTACATATTGTTGTATATTTTTCAGATATGTTGTTTTGTTACCTGTTTACCTGGTGTTTTGTACATGTTTACTTTGTCAATTAATATATCGGCAGAAATCAGTATGTTGGCAGATCATTTCATTTAAAGCCAATATAGGCCAATACCTATAATGTGCTGATACAGTGCCTACCTAGTTAAAATCTGAATTGCCAAAGCCACTATGACTTACAGAAGACTTCGAAAAAGCAAATGCAAATCACTTAACCCTCTGGGTTTGATGCCGTACTATTTTAGTCATCACTGATCAGTCATCAGTCCATAATAAAGAGACACAAGCGCATGCAAGTTTGTGCATGCATGCAATGTACACTTTCATACAGGAGTAGAGGGCTGTGAAGGATACAACAATCCTTCGAGGCATGATAGATCTAAGAGAGGAGTTTTAGCGCTCCATTAGCCAGCTCATTAAGTCGCATTAGAACTCTGGAGATGAGATACATGTCCTGAGTGCTGGAATAACCACAAACCGTTCAGTATCTCCTCCCTCTTGTCTCCCTCCCGATATCTCTCTCACATATATACACACACACACACACACAAAGATGCCCTCGCCATAGCGAGACAAAGCCACTTACCGGAGTCAGAGCTGGATGTTGCCACGGGCATTTTAAGAATTGGTTCCTCCCAGTATCCTCGGCAAAACTTGTTAGGTCAACTGAAATGAAAGAGAGTGCAGAGAGAGAGAAGGGAGATGCATTGAAAACACTAATGAAGTATTGATTGTGAATATGAATGCAGAGTCCCTTGGCTGTCAGACCACTGAGGCAGAATTAAGGTTCAAACAAGGGAAGGAACTCTATAGTTTTATAAAGATCGGATGTCTAACAGGACTATTTCCCACAGAACCAGAGTCAGAGTTTTGCATATTTTATAGCTTGTTTTTATAGCTTGTCACATTGTGATAAACTGTGTTATTGTGTTGAGGCCCTTCACGTCCGGCACAGGGATCCCAGGAAGTCTAAATCCATCCATGACAAAGAAAACAAATCCTTTTCTGTCATAATCACATTCACAGTCAGTGGACTTACGTATTTGCGCAGCTCCTTCTTTATTTGTCCAAACAAGCTCCCACACACAACAACTGGTGTCTAACTTTGTTAAACAGCTATAAATAGAATAGCCAGTTGCTCTGGTAACACCAAAACAGTTTTAGCTGTCATGTCCGTGGGGAATACTATAAGCAACAGTTGGGAGGGATTGACTGAGCGGGTGAGTGGGTGGGCAGGCCAGCTAACACTGGCTTTGTGAGGATCTCTGTTGATTCTAATTGATCCATTTAACATCAGGCAGCAAGCAAAAGCAACAAGCATCAGAGACCGAGCACTGGGAGACGAAGCATCTGTTGTCCAGTTTCGAAACTGACTTATCAGGTGAGGTGGAATTTGTGAAATACACACGGTGAATAGCAATTAGAGTTAAAGAGGCGGTGTGAAGAACATGAACAGAATAGGCAATCAATAGTCATGAGGGCAAGGAGACAAAAAGACAGACAGAAGAAAATAGAAGAGTGTGGAGGAGAGAATAATCAAGCAGGAAGGCTATAGATGTGTGGAAACATGAGGTTGGGGGAGGGCAGGTGGTCAGAGAGAGAGTGTAAGAGACAGAGACAGAGACAGGGAGAGAGAGTCAGAGATCAAACAAGAACAATGGTGAGGAAGAAAAGAGCAGCTGATGAGGGAGCTACAGTGGTATCCAAGGATGCTAATTCCCAGTTGCCATGACAATAGCTAACCATGATGGAACCAGTGATGCGGTGGCCAAAACCCAGTAACGTCACCACTGTGTGAATGTGTGTCAACAATGAAAATCCTATTTCAGCCTCATCATCATCACTGATCAGATTTGTGAGTGATGAAGCATCTTCACACAGCGCTCCAGCACTGAAGGAGTTACATTAATTGGCCATATGAGGGCGCTATCTTTAACACTACAAAAGACTGCTGTACATCCTGTGCAGCTTTCAACATTATTTATTTATGAAAATGGCTAAATATATTTCTTCCTTCAGATGGAATCACATGCCTTTTACTACAGGGCACCTAACATTTCTAAAAGTTCATGCTGGATGTTATTTTTCATTACCAAATCACTTTTATGACACACTTTTCTTTTTGAGCCTTTCATTGTGAGTAAGCACAAATTTGAATATGTCTTCAAGCTCAGTGGGATGTAATTTTGTTAATTTGATTCTTTGTGCAGAGATCAAAATATTCCCAAACCCTATTTATTCAGAGGTGCAGGTCTGCAGTTTTTATGTGTACCAACACATCCCAGGGCACCAGTTAAAGATTCATCTTATAAACTACTAAATGTGTACCCACTGGAGAAGGGCAGGTTTCAATTATAATCCCCAATATTGATCCAACAACATGAGGGGAGCCTGGGGAAGAATTGAGGCTGAAATTGTGGAAGCTATCTAGGACACCTGTATTATTGCTTTTCATATCTTCATATGAAAAAAAGAACTTTACTAAGAGGCAACCTCTGGGGCTGAAAAGTGAAGCCCATGCAGAAGTGGCAAAAACTGCAGTTCTTTAAATGGCCACTTGAGGCTTGCTCCAAAACAGAGTCAATACCCATGTTAAAATACTTAACTTTACAGCAGAAATAGGCTTGTTTGTAGGCTGGTGTATATATATATGGAGTGACTTTTTACATAACTCATTCACTAAGTAATATTTGCATCTTGTGTGAAAATACTCAAAACAAAAACAGTTTGAAAAAATATACTAACATGCAAACGTATCGCATGAAAAAGTGCCCCCTGTGAGTAAAGGCCTTAATCCATTTCAAGATCTCATCTGTCAGAGTAATGGCAGGCGAGATCTATCATTATACCTCATTCCTTGACTGACTTGATTACTCTAATGAAATTCTGTGGCCCTGTCTACACAATTACAGATATTTTTTTAAATGGGTAATTTACTTTACATTTTGGCCTCTTGTCCACCCTCAAATGAAATTTGGGAGACAAATGTAGTAGACAGCTGATACCAGTAAGTCTTTTTTTGCCCTCTAACGTGGACAGAGTTATTTTCAGTTATTTTCTTTTTTCAGTCCTGTGGACATTTTTTCTTTTCGAACAGAGGAGGAAAATATCCATCTGTATACGTGAAGAAAGTGCCTAAGAGTATCCTTCTATAAATCTATTATTCATCATCCATTAATCCTTGCAATAACCTGGTTTATTCTGCCATATGTTTTGATCCTGCCCATGGTTTTTGGTCTATATTTAACTCCCTCTCTTTGCCTTATGTAATAAATCTATTTCTCCGAACCCACGGACATGTCATATCATATTTGGAATAGCACGACCTGAACTCAGTGTAAATGACTCATAGATGAAAGCTGTCACAATTTTTAAATGCCTTTCTCTGCGTGTATCAGTTTTGGTTTAGTGTAGGCGACTTCATTATGTTCTTGAGGTTAATAATAGTTCATTTTTTTCCCCCTTCATCTTTATGTTAAATGGTGTCATTTCACTCTTCTTTTAAACCGATCCAATTGGAGGGAGGGCAGGACTGGAAACACTGATGTGTGTACGTGTATGTGGCTGTGACACTGAATCACATTCCTAAATGCTGAGGGACCAAGCTCCTTTGCAAAACTCTGATCAATGCGGATCAGGTCCTTAATGCCACATACCAGTCCCACAGGCTTATCCCGTGGCATCCCCTGTTTGCACTGCGAAATGACAGAGTTTGTTAAAAGTATGCAGAGACCACACGGCCGCTAAGAAGTCAAAGCCGATTGCAGCGGAGCTTGGCCGTGCTAGAGCTGGGCTGACACACTGGGGAGGGCGGCTGGGAGGAAGGAGAGTTGAGGGTGGGCAGGATGTTCTCCGACTCTCTGACTACCATCCTTCCTCCCTCATTCTTATTTTACATTACTGATGGGGAATAATTGGCCAAGATCTAATGATGGTGCAGTCATCTCCAGTGGTGACATTTTCCTGGTAATTGGTGGCATTTTCTTGCAGAAAAGCCTGGATGTCTCCAAAGAGTGGCAACCAGTAATGAATCCCTGCAATCAAGGATTAAATAAGTGTCAATAATGATACCATTAAGACTAATGTAGAAGTTTAACAGTGCACATAAGTGATCCTTCAATGAGGTCAAACTGGGTATTTTCATCCTAGCTGCAGGTTGAAAGCACCTTGCAGTTGATCAAATTGTGAGTCAGTCTGTCCCTACAGTGATATTGTGTGTATCTAAACTGTCTCTGCTCCCTGAGTGATTTTCCCCACCATCTCTATTAGTCAACTCACACACACACAGCAACACACGCTAACACAAATCTCCATCGTCCACACTGTATTGCAGGAAGAGAGCATCTCAAAAGCACAGCTGCCATGACATCATATTTGCAGAGCTGCTATCATCTCCACACTGTCAGTCTATTAAAACAAGGGGCCAGCTGGGTGTTTTTGTGCATGTGTGCGAACTGTGTGCATGCACACAGATCTTAGAATTATATTTCTAGACATTTTTAATGCTCTATACTGATAACCCTATCCAGCACAGCAAAATACTTGGTTTAAATGCCTGCATTACCCAAGTCTTACATAATGAGGGCAAAGGTCAAGGCTTTGGTGTCTTAAGAAAATCCCTAAAGTAGAGGGAGTAAGTGATACAGACAGCTTTAGAATATTTCTCAAAATGAGACTGATGGTCCTTTTCTAATACTTCTTTTCATTGAGGGTTGTTATTTATTTGCTTCAAATTGCTTTTCCTCCTCTCTTGAAGGATTTTGTCTGCAAGGTCTGCAAGCCTCCACTCTCACATGAAACCAATGTACTGCTGTAAATTATTTGATCACACATTTTTTTGTATGAGCGAGGACACCCAATAGTGGTTGAGGGAAGCGTCTATTTCTTTCAAGCCTGCACCTGAAGATGCAATTTCTTCAAATTGCATCTTCCAGCACATTTTGATCTGGAGCAATGACACAAGTGGTGGCCCAGGTGTTTGTATGCCAAGTGTAAAACGCCTTCAGCGGTTCCCACAGAGTGGCTGCATTAAAGCTTGTAAACATGCTCACTCTCTCTCTCTCTCTCTCTCTCTCACACACACACACACACACACACACGCACACATGCATGCACGCACACTTACCAGCAACCAAACAAGTCTTAATCCACACATGCAGGCTGGCGTCAGGCCTAAAAATAACCCTGTGCTCCCACAGGTTCAGCTCCTCTCATTACTTTACAAGGGAAAACTGTCGTATCCAAGACAACCGAGAGCAGCTCTTTGCCTTTTTCCCCGGCGCTTTGCCATGGCAACAAGGGAAAATGCGTAAAATAATAATAGGCTGGAGCTAAAATTGGGTCTTTTAATAGGTTTGAGCTACACTTCAATACAGAATTGCTCTTTTTTTTGAGGAAATGATTTTATATCAGGGTCCCTGTTGAAAAAAAGAAGTTTAGCATTCACACAACAGGCAGGAAATCAATTTTGACAGTGCTCTCCAGCCAAAACTATGGCTTTAACAGCACTTTCAAACCAGTGGACTGAGAACAGCAGTAAACTGTTTCTACAGCTCTGGAAATACTGGCCAGAACGTAAAAAAAAGGAAGAGGAAATGGACAGAAAAATCATTTTAATCTAAATTTCTTTTTTTCTGCTAATTGTAAAAAGAAAAAAATTATCTTGCATCCCAGGACATCAACTGTTTCACATTGACTAAATACAAAAATTTACACTTAAGAGGTCAGTTCACCCAAACCACAAAAGAAAAAAATTCCTCGCTTACCCCTGATGGTATGTAATCGTATGTGTTGAGATCAGCGTTGGATCTAGAACATTTGAAAGCCAAGACACAGCCCCCCAAAGTTAGGTATTAAATCTAACAATTTATATATTATTAGGCCAATATTTATTACAAACAAGAGCTAAGATAAGAAGATAGACAAAAGAATACAGTATGTGAAATTAGCTGAGTTTGTCTGCTTTTTTCTCTCACTTTGGCCCAGGCGGCTTTTGCCTTTACATTTTCTCCCACTCTAATGCTCTCTTCAAAGTCTGTGTCGCCTAGAGGAAGGTCCGCAAAACCCGGTTTAAATTTAGAAATAATTTGCCTCTCAAACCTTTGTTTCCAACATCAATACAAATTGAAGTAATTTTGCCACTAAAAACAATGAAAAGTAACATTTCAAAAACTTGCTGTAATGATGTTGTTTCCACAGTTAGACAATCCTATCAGAGTTTGTATTATTCTTATAAAAAAATTGGGTACTGTCACTTAAAAGGTTTCATGAAAACTACCACAAGGGCTTCTTTTGAGAGTCTGCCCTCAAGTATCTTGAAGAAAACACCGGTGTGTTTATGCTTCTCTGTTGTCAGACTAAATTCTAAACTAAACCATTTCCCAAATGATAGTATTAAAGCAATTCATTCAATCCTACCTTCAGGGGCTCATATCAACACCCAAGTCACTAAAAATGCTTGTACAAATGAAAACAAAGTGTGGAGGTCTTTTGAAGGAGAGGATAAATTCAAGTGCACTTTAAAGCCATGCGCTGCACGGTTGAGTGATTTCAAAAATAAAAGGTGTTTCATACTCCCAGCATGCATATTAATGCACTCAGTGTGCTGCTACTTGGCAGCAAGAAAACGGCATGGAGAAGAACACCTCGTGTATATTTCCAGGGTACAGACCGAGCTTAAAGTTACAATTAAACTTTTCTAACGGATTTGGAACTCACTGGCCACCTCAGCCGCATGAGCAGAGATTCTCAAACAGTACGAGTCAAGTTCATTATCTAGTTTCTGTATGCTGCATCATTAAAGAACAACCAATTGTCTTTTTTAAAAACGATAAGCATCAATAGATATCACTTGATGCCAGGCATCTGATTTTTTTTAAAAACTTGATCAACTTAGTGCTGTGGGTCTCGCTTTTCCCTCAGCTGATACAGATTGTAATTAGTGTAATTAGAATCAAATGTCATGTACATACCACTGAGAGGCTAAAGGATTCAGACAAAGTGCTGAGAGCCACCCGGGGGGAGCATTCACAATCACCACCCTGCCTCCCTGCCTGCATTTCATTAAAAGGTCCCCACTCCTCTTGTCTTTTTCTTTCTGAGGAAGCAGCCATGATGAAAAAAGGCAAAATGAATGTCACTTGTTTCAATGTCACTCAAACCTCTCGAGAGGAACTCTGGTTAAAGACCGAATAAAACAAAGCAAATCCCCAATTTCAGGCCAACACTGACACATTGGCTTGCCTATTTATTTGACTATTTATTAAGGGAGAGTGCAAAAAATGACTGGGGTGGGGAGGGGAGCTGAATCTTTTATTTCAGTTTAGTCAAAAAGTGGGACCTTCCCCGCAAGATCTCAAAAGAAACATTTATGGCGAATACAACTAAGATGTCGAATGAAGAGCTGGATTTACAGCCATAGCATTTGTGAATCGTGAACAGACTCAAGCTTTGTAGCTGCTGAAGGGCTTGAGTGCTGTTATATTTTTACCCCACCCTGATTTACAACAAAGAGCCTAAAAATAAATATGAAGAAGATTAGATGATGTTGAAGCCTGATATGTATGAAATCAGATGTCTGACTGTCTGTCATAGCGCTCAAAGCACCACAAATGCATTTAAAAAAAACTCCACAGCAATGTCTTTCTGCAGAATCACGACCTGGTTACTCAAGATAGTGCACAGACCTTGTAAGCAATTTCATGAAGGAACTATTTTCTTTCTACCCCACTACATCCGCCAACAGCATCACTGCGGTGTTTTTCGAATGTTTTTCTTTAATGCTTTGAGCACCACAGGCAGAGTGCCATCTAGTTCCATTTAATACAAGAGAAGACATACTCTCTACGCTTGATATCACTTGGCAACTCAAACCAAAACTATTTAAATTAATAAATAGCGCTACAGGTAAAAATATGTATTTTTGATGTTGGGCTGAACTATCTCTTTAAAGTCAGTGCTCTCATGTGTGCATGAGAGATAGAGAAAGCGGTGTGCAGCAGGCACTCTCACTCTGTGGACAGGTAAGCTGCACAGTCGAGTTGGCTTTTATGCATGTGGACATAAACCTCTGGTAAAACTGGCACTGTAGCTGAATGAGCGAAATAGACACAGGAATCTCACAATTTTTGTTGCCCCACTAAGGATTAAAAACTCAGTCATGGCAGCTGTCGTGATATTTCCAAAAGTGGTGGAGTGACCAGAAAGACATCCCTAAAACCTTTCCCTAAACATCAAGGCAAAGTTGGAGACAATGGGAACTAGTCAAACTAGCGTCCTGCTGGCCATTGTACAGGTGTTGGATAATATACTTGGCATCCTCAGTGCTGCACTAGTTTCCAGTGGGATATCAAAAACAAAAATATCCTTTGTTTCACTGGGACTTGACTAAATCCTGAGTTGACTCTCCAATGTGAGAAAGCAGGGGACTGTGGCGAGAGAAGGGGAGGATTGCTATGTGCCGTTCAGAGGTGGCTGCAGAGTGATGCTGCGTGTGTTCGGGAGTCGGACTAAGCCGGCATCTTGTTGGCCACAAGATGAGTAAACAAGCTAGGATGCATCCCTACAGTGATGCAAAACATGAAGCCAATCAGACTCTGGAGCACATTAAAGGAAACCACTGTTGATGACACCAATTAAATTAATGAATTCACTAAGACCCGGCTCAGACTAGCCATCGGGTGGGTCTGGCAAATGCCAGATCTTGTAGCCACCGCCAGCATTAGAAAAAAAACTGTAGGAACAAAAGAGAAAAAAGAAAGACAGGCCAGCTGTGTCCCACTTTATGTTGGAATAGCCCACTGGATTTAGGGGTTACATTGTCCCAAAATTGTCAATAGTCTGTTTTCTACTCCCCCCGCTCCTCAAGAGGAACCTCTCTAAGCAGGGGAGGTCAAGCGGGAAATAAATAAAAATCAAGACAGACTGAGCTGAGTTAGGTGGAGTGGAAGAACAAATGAGAAGGATAAAAGAGCTAAAAAATGAAAAAATTGAGCAGAAAAGGTCAAGACAAAAAGACAAAAGTGATTGAGCAGTAGGCTGATACCAACGAAGTAACGCCACAGACCAGATGCGAGAAGCAACATAACTTCTCGGCAGGTGATAATGCTCATCTTATGTATGTAGAGACAGCTGACGGAGCTAGCCAGTTAGCAGCTGTGGTGCCAGTGCAAACGCTGTACCACTCAGGTGGCTGAAGCTTATCTCTTATTAGGTTTTAATTGAGTGTATCTGCGCTGTAAATCAAGGGAGTAGCAATGGGGCTGGTCCAGAGGCAAAATGCCAGGGACAAATTTTGACCCTGACTGGGTCTGTAGTGGATTTAATTAGTAAAATAACAGAAGCAACTGTATCCAAAACTAGAGTTAAATCACTTTACAACCAGAAAACCAGGGATACCATTAACACATGCACTAAAGCCTGTCAGCTCTTTTCATAAAAAGAAAACTGAATAATGATTAAATTTATAGAACAATTACTGTATCGTGATATATACCGTAATTCTGGCCATATGCCCCCCCAAACAATGAATCACCTGTCACTTTAATGCTACAGCCTCTATAAACAGAGATATGTGCCGAGGGGTAAAGGGTGGCAGGTGTGACAGTAAATGAGCAGATTATTTTTATGAATGACACCACAGAGGTTGGGGAAAAAACGCTGAGGCTATGCGAGATGCTGCAGATTAATCTCCCTGTGGAGCAGAGTGTAGACGGGTCTTATTTCTACAGTCTTTCTCTCTGCCAGCTATAGTTGATTAGAATTTGGGTTTGATGCAGTAATTAATCACTCAGTCTGCCAAAGCAGAAAAATTGCAGTGTCACAGATAGGCACCACTGACGGTATTATTTTTTAATGCGTTTAGTGTGTGACTTCAAATAACCAGGACTTCTTCTAAAGACGGCAAGGATTGGGGTCACACAGGTATACCTCTGAATGTTTCTGAAGGCATGACCAATGAAGGGTTTGCGTTAATTCAATGTCAAATACGCATACTCCGACGTTCAGGCATGTCATGTTTACATTGTCTACATCACCGTGCTGTCATTTTTGTTGTATTTTGATCCAATTTAATGCCTCGTGCAAAATGTACTTAAATCTCCCTGAAAGAATTTGGAGTGAAGGACACATTTTTCAAAGTTTAAAGTGTCCAACTTCAAGCAGAGTTCTTAAATCGTAACAGAAGTGCTTAAACGATGTTTCTGTTGAGGTAGAACCAGACCTGCTCATAGTGTAGCCAATCCCCCCTAAAGCTGTCAAAAGCGAGGCAAATTTATGGTAAACCTCCTACTTCCAAAACAGAAACTGATAAGAAGGCTGAAGTTTCTTTAATCCCAGTCAAAAGCTCTTTGAAATGAGACCTATCTGACTGCGGTTTGATATGAAAATCCAGCAGTGGGATTTTCATTTTGTCGTAAGTGACTATAAATGATGGAGATTTAGGAAACTGTACTAAATGCTTATCGTGATAAGAGCTTTGATTTCAAAAGACTGCCCTGAAACAACATTATCACTATCTGGACTATATCAGTACCTTTGTGTAAAAAAAAAAGCTACCACTGATATATTTTTGTCTGACAGATAGAATACGTACAGAAGGAACGCAGTCTTTGACACACAACCTAGCTAGAGTCGATTTTACTGGACTGACAAAATAAATATACTCCCAATAACACAAAGGTGGCCTCAAATATTAAGCCTTAAAGAGGCTTGGTTCTAATCTAATGCTTTAAGTTATTCAATAGATTTACATGTAAACTGAAGCCATGTTACTGTATTGGCCCTCCAATCATCCCTTTCAGGATGCTTCAGCAGAACAGCACAGCTGAACTTCACACTGTGTGATATTTATCTGCTGCCTGAGTCAAATGGATCTCTATTACCACTGACAATAACTGATTTCTTGCTGGCAGAGGTCATTTTAATACGCTGTGGTAATAAAATGTTCTCACAGTGTTACAGTACAGCATGAGACAGAAGAGACAAAATCACAGACGTCTGAACAAAACTGACAAGCGACAGTGATACTTGTTTAAGTAACTTAGACCATGTTTACATCAAAGACAGACCATTAAATAAACTGATGAAAATGCTGTTATATTAATATCATCACAAAGCCAAAGGTTATTTGGTTATTGGCTATCAATTTTGTTATTTTACTATTTGGGGGTGGCAGTGGCTCAGTAGGTACAGCAGATTGTCCACCAGCTGGAAGGTTGGCTGTCCGATACCTGGCTCCTCCAGCCAACATATCGTATAGTGGCACCTTGCACGGTAGCCTCGGCCACCAGTGTATGAATGTCGTTGTTGTTGGCACAAATTGTCAGATCTGTCGATGTAAAAAAAAGTCTCACCTTAAGACAATTAAAGGAGATAACACTGGTGGCTGGGTAAGAAAAATGCCCCAGTATATGGAACTGGAAAAATAACATGTATTAAGGAGCAAAGTGGGTCCCTCGAAAGAAATTTGGAAATCATTTTAACCATTATCTAAGTAACAGTGACGTCAGGAATCCCCTCTGGGTCATGCTGAAACATAAATTTAATGTAAACCTTGCAAGGGATTAAAGGTAGGTTTGTTTTCTGATTACTGACATATATTTGTTTGCAATATTCTTAACACTTAAACTAATTGCTTTTATTTTATTTTAATTTAACGTCGGTTAAAAAAGTACTAATTGAGGCAGGTTCTGCTCAGCGCCATTTGATTTCATCTGGTTGACGCGAGGATTTTCTACCCATAAATTGTCATAAATAAACATTATGATTTGGTCTGTGTGTTAAAAAAAACATGTCAATATGTAGAGCTAAGGAATTGCATTCTGTCATACTTTAGTTTCTTGTTTTACAATTATTTCAACTAACTGTCTGATGTGTATAGACTAATAATGGTACAATTAACAATTCTGTTTTAAAGTGGTTATGTGTCTATACATGAAAGGTGATTTATTATTCTTTAAATAAGCTATAGCCATCATTTTAATTAAGGAGACAAACATACAGCTTTACATTAATTGTAAGGAACAAAACATTTACTTGGAACAAGCCTTCTTAAGAAGCCACTAATTAATTGCCAAACTGAATCTCATTTTCAGGACAAAAAATGTGTATTTATTAGTAGCAAATACTTGTCCAAACACATAAGCTTAATTATGAAGAGAGAAAGGTTGATCTCTCTTGCTAGCATTTAATCCACTCTGCACCTAAGACTCCCATCAGCACCTGTCCTATTATTGGTCCACACGCGCTCAAACATCTGTGCACGCCCCAGAATGTGTGGGCATGCGCAAAAGGCAATAAACAGGTACAAAATGTAAAAATCGAGTCGTTCTTATCAACATTATTAACATTAACATTATAACTTTGAATTGATTTCCAACATTCAGATTAAGTACACATTGTTTATGGGTAAGGCAGACAAAGGTGTTGGCTTCACCTGTGGACGCTGTGCAGGTGAAAATAGCCTAAAGCCAATTAAGCTAGCTTCACAAAATTTGCATGTGAGGCAAATACAGGGCGCACGAGCCAGTGGTGGGAGATGATGTGTAGCGTCCTCGTGCCAAATGTGCGTTTGACATTGTCACAGGAAGAAAACGCCACACGAGGTTAGACAATGGGTGTTTTTAACGTAACTGATGAGGGCAATTAGACACGTTATGACTGCGTGTCCACCTGGCGAGTGGCGAAGGTGGCAAACAGCGTTAGCGCAAAGCAACAACTCCACGTTTTACTCGGTGAAAAACAGCTAGAAAGGTTGAAGTACTCACCTGCCCGGCCACCTTTATCCGGATGCCTCTTCTGTGTGAGATGTAGCAGGAGGTTTGAGATATCTCCACTCGCAGTTGTTGAAGCACGGCAGGTCTTGTTTAATCTATGCAGTCACTTTCACAACACCGAAGCCGACGGCAGCCCACACAAACTGCTATCTTTAACCTAAAACGGCTCGCGTGCTCTTACAGATAGCTCCATTGATTAAAAGCCGAATTGGCTGCTCTGTTATCCTGTTTCTCCAAAGAGGTCCTTGAAGGTTTTGAGGCGACAGATGCGTTTAATGCTGTGATACCCCTGTGTGAAGTTGAAGCCTGTCCGCTGCCGTCGATATGAACCCATAGAGGAGCAGCAGTGAGATTAACTTGCTAATATGCGTTTCCTGTTGATGCAGTGACATCTAGTGGCAGTGAGAGTAACGACAGCTGTTCTTTTTAGTTATTTTAGTAATCATATCGTTTTATGTATCTTACTAATTAAATAGCCCATGTAATGATGATTTAAAAAAAAAAAAAAAAAAAGATAATCTATATATAATGATAAATAAATAGGTCTTGACATTCACTTTTTTGCTCACCAGCCACTGTGGCTGGTGGTTTTCCAAAGGTACTAGCCATTCTGCATTTTCACTAGCCACAATTTCGTTATTAAGAAATTACATTTTATATGACTAATGTTGGCTATGGCACGCTAAAATTAACTTGAATTGTATCTACAACCCTTTTAAATGTAAATGACTATTGTACTCACCCAAATCAAGACTACACATAATTAAAGATAGATAATGACAGGAGATACAGTACAGGTTTAAATTCTTCAAGTGTTATCATAATTTTAAAATTGTACAAAAACATTTAAAAAAAATTATAGAATACACAGAGTAATATATGGTAAGACATAAGTATATATGTTTGTGTGTGTAAGCTTAAGACTTTAATATACACATAAAAAGTAAAAGTAAAACAAAGCAATAAAAAATATAAAGTGCAAATACAAAGAGTAAAAGAGAAAGAAGAGAGCTCCCCCAGACGACTGTTAGACCTAATACAGGAAACCAAATTAACATAGCTCCTTTTCATTTTTCTTTTCCCATATGATAATAAATTGTGTTTTAGGTCCCGCCTTATTTTACAGGGTTATTGCCTCATCTGATATATTTGTGGAACTGTGTCTCTCCACCTCTAAGTCCAGTTGGTTTTATCTCAAAATAAATAAAAATACCAAAGCATTTTTATGTCTATCTAATACTTTTATTCCATTCAGTTCTTTATTGTAAAGTGATTGATTTTGATACAAATTATTTACATTTTTGGCCAAAGAACAAACAGATACTGAGAGGAAGACAAACTGAGAGAGAGAAAGAGAGAGAGATCTTTGCATGCACAATAAATAATTACATATGGAGAGTCACAAAGTCCAGTGCAGGTTGACGAATGACTGTTTTTTTGATTGTTGGTAGATCAAAGGATAGGGGGAAATGTGGGTAAGGGTAACAGTGGGCTCATTTACCACTGATCACTGTAGTCTGAGCTGTAAGAGAAGAGAAAAAGCAGGTTAATTAACTGAAATTTACATTTGCTGCATTCTGATGTGCACTGCCGTAGATTTTGAGGGGATGCAGGGGGCACATCCCCTTAATGAAAACATGAAAGTAGTAGAGGACTTTTATTTTGATGAAATTAGAAACATTTCCACCATAAACTGATGCAAAAAAAGGCACAAAATGGTGAATATTTGTTCAAACAAAATGACCATTACAAAATTACTTTAAAAAAATTCAAAAGAAGCAGTAGCATTTTGATGAAATTAAAGACATTTTCAACATAAATTAAAGCAGAAGAGACACAAATTGGTACACAAATTTCTGATTGTACACCTACACCTGAGGTGGTGGATACAGCTCATGTGTGCATACATACAATTGTAAAATTATGGCGATGACATGACCAGTGACGTGTAAATCCACACTGAGATAAAATGCTAATCAATATTCACTTGAAAAGTGAAATATTAACAAGGAGCTCAAAAAAAGTAACATAAACATCAATGTAATCATTCTGCAATGACGCTGAGAGCAATAAAACAATCTGATAATATATCGGACCAATATTGGCAGGGCTGTGTTTTATATATTCTATACAAAAGGGGGTTAAAAATGTTTTTTTACTCCATGAAGAGTAAGTGTGGACAGCATGTATCACAATAGCAAAGTGTTCTTTGCTTCATTAGTATCAGTATCAGCCTTTAAAAGCCCAATCTGATTGTATTCTGATCATGTTTTTCTCACCGTGGTTCAGTGTCTTGGCTCGAATCAGCCCCAAACAGCAACCACGCCATCGCCTGCTCGGGGGTCGACCTCTTTCCATACCTGGAGAGGAATCAAACACCAGCATGTAATGACTCCAGCCTAACATGATTTGGACATTCTTATTCATGTGAGACCCCTCTCTGCTTTTCACCAGTCAGCCACTCTGTGAGAATTTCACTGGGTGCTCTGATGGTGTGACCCCATCATCCTAGCTAGGAATGTCAACTATTGGACTCCTTTTTTTCCTTTTTTTTCAAGAACCATCAAGCTGTGAACAAGTTAGCTGCACACACCCTGTTGAGTTTTTATCTGCAGTACTCGGTCTCTACAGCCCAATCACAAATCAGCCGAGCAATTATCAGAGAGAAAGTGAGAATTTTCGAGTCCACAGCTCAGCATCCGGTGAGGCAAACACAACAAGCTGCCTCGACTTTGTCTTTTGACGTCTCTTTACTAAAATCAGTGCCATCAAGAGTAAAGCTGCCTTTGTTTGAGGCATGAGGGGCTACACTGAAAGATCCAGCCTCTTTAATTATACTCAGCTTCCATCACTGGAAAACTGTACACCCCAAAATTTTCCCCAACGAAACAGAAACAATTTCTCGTTATTCATACATGCTTTTACCAAGACAGCAGGGTATTTGGTAACTTGTTATCTGATCAAAACTGTGATCAATAATATTATCTTTGCCATATTTTTGATATGATAGATAAAATAAGTGAAAACAGTGAAAATGTGAGCTTTCTACCATTAAGTATGACATATTGTGTCAAGATCTAGTCTTGATTTTTGCCTGGTGAGAAACAAAAGAAAATGAAGAGGATGCCTATTACAAGATTTGGGGTCACAACGGAGCAATTACAGGCTTCTATATGGTCTGAACTTTATAGACTCGTCTGAAGAAAACCAGCCTTCTGTCTACGGGCTCATTATTTCTTATAACAAGCACAGCAATGCATTGTAACATAAATATAATGATCCAAGAGTCCTCCTCAGCTTGCCAGTTCAGGGGTTGCTACCGGCTGCTGAAACCGCATCTGAAAAGTCTTGATTCAGGCTGAAAAACAGGCCTAATGTGAGTGAAGTCACGACACAGCATGGGGGCTTGGCTCCCCATGTGGCTATACCCTTGCAAGTCTGTCCTTGAGCCAGAGACTTAATCTCTCCCATCAAGGGAGGTGGACTACCTGTATGACCCAGCCACAGGACGAAAAGATACCAAATCATTCTAAGTTTTTCAGCATTTATTAGTCCTTCTTTTTCAGTTTTCCCAGGTGATGTGTGTGTTGATTAGAGTTACTCATATTCAAACCTGCTCTAAACTTTACCAACAGTGTTAAATAAACTCTGATGCATAGGCACACATTTCAGGAGGTTTGCAGAGGACACTTCCCCCTCAGTATTTAGAACAAGTGCATTTGTTTTCCACCACAGACGAACAGCAAGAGCTGCTTCAACTATATATAATATCAGCATATTAATAGAGCAACAATGTAAGACATGGCGGACTATAGGGACTGTGCTTCATATTAGAATATGTCTTAATTCTGGTAATATTACAACTTAACTCTCAAAATCTCAGAGAACATAGGTATGCGGGATATATTTGAATGTGCAGAAAGTTTTGAACAGGGAAAACAGGGAGGGAAAATCTTGCTGAAACACATATGACCTATCAAAGTCTAAAGGGTTGTAAATGAATTTAAATGAATTCATGTATCATTGACATGAATAGGTGTCATGTGTACATTTAAAGAGGTTAGGCCCTAAACAAAAGTCACAAAGGAGGATGCTTAAGTTTGCTTGCATGTCTGTTGGTGCAGCAGAGATAAAAGTATGCCTAAATATAAAAAGTTGATCTATGGGGGAATAGAAATTTGAAAGCAATACAGAGCACTTGAGAGTCTTACTGCATTATATTTTTATATTTTATGTTAGGGCTGGATAATATGAAGATAATTAAATATCACAATATTTTGGTACATAGAATATGAGATATGATGTGAAATTATATATTATATAGAGAGAGACATATATTAGATTTTTAGCACTTTTTTCCATGCCATTTCTTTGTTTTTATTTCCACTACTTACATTTTTTCTTTTCTTTTCTTAATTTCCGGGTATTTTTTATAACTTTTTACTAATTTCTTGCTATTTTTTGGGTTGTTACTTGTTGCGCATGCCTTCTTTACATGTTTTTGAAAAAGAAATCAAGCCAGTGTTCTTCAAGTTTCAAAGGGTTAAGTGTTTGACGCTCAAATTCTCATGGGGTGGGACCCCCAGACCTCCCTCAATATGTGCCCCCCTCATTGTTAAAACAAAACCTAGACCCCTGCTCTGATGCTCTGATAATAGTAGACATGCATTCTGTAATTTTCTGGAAATTCCTGCACTGTCTTGTTAAATGGCAAACGGGGGAACAAAATGAGTTGTTTTAAAAAGTAAATAAGTAAATGTAGTTTGGTAAACCTGACCCACCTCTGCCTGGTGATGAGGTTGACATAATGCCTGACAGCTGCGTGGTATTTGGCCCACTCCTCCGGTGAGGCGTTGCTCCCCGGGCTCTCCGGTTTGGGAGGATAGGCGTCCGCAAAGCTGCTCAAACACACCAGCAGGCAGACGACGAGCGCTGCGAGCATCATCCACGATCTCAGCAGGTTGGCCATCTGAGGAAGGACAGACATCAAGGTTTGCTTTCCTTAAAAAAAAAAAAAGAATAAATTTGCACTTTTGGTAAAGCCAAAAAAAAAAAATTAAAAATGTTGTGATATTTTAAGTTTTGTTACATTTCAAATAAAACGCACTAAATGCAAATGAAAAGTATCCCTGTGGTTAAATTGGCATCGATTTTGGCTTAAAATCAAGCAAAAATGTGTCTAGGTTAAAAATTCAACATGCATCAAAGTAACAAAAAAAGTAACTTACTTCTTTGACAGATGTCTCCTGATGTGGTCTCGTGCCCTTGTGTTGCTGCTCTGCTCTCAGTTCACATGGTTATATAGCGCAGGACGGATACCTGACGCGCACTGACTGACACTTAACCACACCCCTCGCATTGATAGCAGTGCGTAAAGGGGACACTTATCTCTTCAAAATATTCAAAGTAGTTTGGGTTAGATCTAGATTTGGTTTGAATGTTTGACTTTCAGCCGAATAATGAAGTACATTTTGATGCAAATAGCCTACACACGGAAAAGCAGCAGATCACTTAGCTTGTCAATATAAGTATAACATTTCTAGTTAGTCTTTTTCCTGCAAAGTATGTTGCTTGAAACTTAAAATATAAGTATTTAAAGTTATTTGTAGCGCGTCATTCATGAATAATTATAAAATTAACGAACTGAAACCTGCTGCCTCAGTAAACTGGCTTGATTTCTTTCAAAAATATGGGTAAAAGGCATTAAGAAGTTACCCAAAAATGTGCAAAAAGTAGGCTACGAGAAAATAACCTAAAAAAATTAGGGGTAAACAACAAAGAAAAATAAAGTATTTAAAAAAAAAACGCCAAGGAAAGTACCTTCAAAAAATGCTTTAAAATAATGCTTTTATTATAGAGATTTCATTGTCATTCTAAATATAGTTTTTTTGGACTTTTTTCCCTACCACTTTCAAAATAATATTTTTTTTCAATCCACTTTGAATTTGTGGAAAATGTCTTCCTTTTTTCCCATGGTTTTTAAAGAAATCAAGCCAATTTGCTCTGTGTCCTCAGGGCTAAGCACCACAGCCCTAATTGTTGCCATAAAATAGTCCCCTGCTATGTTTTATAGGTTCAAATCATCAGCCACATAGGTTAAAGCCCAGCAGGCATTATGTCTACACTTGTAAATCAAGTCTTAAAGTTTACTGCCTCATTCATTGTAAGTCTGGTTGTTGCCAATATGTGATGTAACAATCCTGTAGGTGCAACAGCATGTTTTTGCAATGCTGAAAGAAACTAGGGGGTCAGACTGATTTGCAAGCTAAAAAACATTGTGGAAAGCACAGTATTTCCAAAAGAATAGCCACAAACCTGTTCTCACCTACACCAAAGTCCTGTCTACCAAAAGGCATGTTCAGAAACCACAACATACCAACAATGAGAAAAAAATAATACAACTGGCCCTTTCACACTTGAATTATTGGCCTCACAGCACTTCAGGAACTGTAGTGTATCAGCAATGGTTTTAGAGATAGGATGACTGACCCTGCAGACCTGCAATATACTGCTCAACAAGAGAGAAAACATTCTTCCATCTATCATAGTCAAAAAGTATAGTCTGTATACATCCATCACTAAATCTGTTATTTTCTCAAGATGTCTGCATTATGGGAAGAATATTAAACATGTCTACAGAATGTTTAACTATCAAGAGGATACTTCAGCATACAAAATAGGACATCAACTTCAAAAACTGAATAATGAATGCAGTTAGCAGTGGTGCCCTCAAGGGGTGGGCCAGGGGGCCATGGCCTCCCTTGGCAATTATAATTGGGGGATTGTATTTCTGTCTTTAAGAGGCTGTGGCACACTCATATCTTAGAGCTAGATTAAACGATTTTTAAGCTTTCTATGTCAGCACATCTTGTTGTAAAAGGGGCTAAATAACACTCTAGTTAAACAAATTTTACAGAGGAAACAACTGGCAGGGCCATTTTCAAAATAGTCACTTGAAAAAGCTTGTTCTCAGTAAATGTTTCATTCCTTACAATCAATGTATGTCTTCAAATTAAAGCTGTACATTTGTCTTTGTAAGAAAAATGATAACAAACCTGCCTACCGTGTAGATACATAATGTAGTAAAACATGATTGTTTAACAATATTAGTATAATCACATCAGATAAATAATAATATTAATTGTAAAATAAGAAAGTTGTAGCAAACAAAGTATACCAGAATTCAATTCCTTAACTCTCCATATTGACATAGGCCTAGTTTTCAATAGAGAACCCTACAATGACTGCTTAAACCCGACAACCTGTTAGCATTTCAGCACCCCCAGATCCCTTGTCTCAAAGTCAGTGAGTTTTTGGTTAGATAAGGTCTGTGTTTAACAGATGCTTGAGAGATGTTCACGTTTTCTTCTACCACATTAAAATACATCAGTAAACACTCCATTCGCAAACTTTGCAGCTTTTATGTCTTAAAACGGTTAAGACGGTTGCTAGAAAGTAGCTAAATGAGACTACAGAACGTCATCACGCTGAACTGTGCCGAACATGTTTACAGACTCATGGCAACGCAACTGCAGTGTAGTTTTCTTTAGCCTAGCAATAGCTTTTTACTTCTGGAGATTGCGTTTAGGCTTTAAAAATCTTAAAGGTGGTGTTCATCTGTAAAGATAATCTTGCTGAACAGAACTTGTGGGCATCATAAGCTAATTTTTAGCAATCCAAATCCAAAACCCAGTGGAAAAATCCCATAGGCTTTTTGTTGAGGGAACCAGGGTGATTTTAGCTCCTGGGTTGGCCTACAGAAAAATGTCATCCCTGGGGCACTCTATTAGCCGATATACTTTAAACCATTATCAGATTCCTGAAATTCAGTTATGGCTTTCGTATTGATGTGCGACCTCAAAAGTTTTATTGGCCCCATCTGGCCACCCCTATGAAACATTTCTAGCAGCGCCAGAGCTTTCTTCTTCAGTTCTACAAAATGTAAAATGTCAAGTACTATATTTACTACAGTGATGCCACCATGAAAACTAAGGATTTTTTTCAGCTGTGAGTAATTAGGGTGAAGTTCTTGCAGTGCACAGGGACCTTCGTAATTGGAGCCATGCAGTTGTTATATTGACTGAAATCTGTTCTGTGCATAAGTAGTTAACAAACACATCCATTTTCAGGTAGATACAGAGGACATTGGATGGGAATTGCCTGTTTGTGCAGCCACTAGAATTACTTTCCCAAATAGAGTCATGGGTTAATTTACAAGTTTTTGAAAATGTCATATCGTTGGCGTTAATTCATTAATATGAAATTTAACTTATCCTGGAATTATGTAGTCTAACTTGTCCAATTATTAGCCTCCTCACCTTTGGCCCTGTTTGCACTCATCATTTCTGCATGTATTATTTACATGAAGATGAAGTCATTAATATTGTCTGGAGGTAGAGGTCATAGGCTACGGCATCTACGGATCAATAACACGATTGCTTTGCACACTCTCACGTGGCGTCAGCATGCTTTAAGGAAAGTCATTTTTACTGCAGTCGCCTATTATGACTGGATCAAATGATTCACTGAGGTGTTGCCAGATCAGATATCACTTTTATTAACCCTTACATGATGCCTTTTCAAATTCATATCACCGCAGAGAGTTTGAGGGTGGCTGTAGAACAATGATATGACATGAGCACACACTCGCACAAAGACAGTGTGTACATAAATACCTTTCAGGGCTCAAGTGCCGAGACTGAGTCTAATGCAATTGGTCACATTTATGACCGTTGTAGCGGTTCCTGTTTATCTTGGATCTTCACGGTCTGCCGTACAGTTCATGACGCCTGAAGTCATCCCTTTATCCACCAGCTCAGGTGCAGTGATGTCTTTTTAGTGTGCACATGTTGAATTGTTCCTGCCTATGTCCTTTACATTAGGCTGGAGATGTGCAACTTATTGCATGCCAGATGTGAAAGTGAAATTAATGTTTTATTTACAGCCCTGCTATAGAGGATAAGTATCAGCCGTGTATTAGATTATGGATGAGTTAACTATCATGAAGCCGTATATAACACGCCAGCTCACCGCTGTCCTCCTGGGCTCCTCAGGGAAGTCATGACAACCCTTCTCATGTGTTGTTTATAGAGTCATAAAAAACAATGGGTTTCCTTTGTCTGTCCCTAAACCCATGTCAAAAACACAACTTGATTTGGGCATAAATCCCCGCTGACAGCCTCCAGAGAGCTGCTGCCCCTGTTGACAATAAGCAAGCAGTTAAAGTGTATATGACCATGCCATAAAGTCTGTAAGTGGATTGTGATATTACACATTGATTGCACTAACTGCTTCTAAGCAATTATTGTACCATAATTCAAAGTGATATCAAGGGACAATTAGTGCACTGCAGGTTTTTACACCCAATGACGTCCAAATTGATGCAAATAGCACCCAAATTGGAAAATCATGACTTTTAACAATGATGAGCTGGGGAAAAAAGGGGAATAACGAAAAGTAATTAAATAATGAATGAATCATCTCCCATTCAAGGGAACTGATATGTGTCCTCTCTGTGGTAATCACCCATTTGGCCACAGCTAATGGTGGCCATCCTGAACATTTAGTTAATTCTACTCCAGTGATCAACCTGTCTGCGTTCACTCGACGGGCCGTAAAAGTCAATGACAAGAAATAACAATATGCACAAGACAAACTCATTTGCTCGCTCCAGTGTTTGGAGGTAAACACTGAGAAAGTAACAGCCCCCAGATAAGAGAAAAGGGCAGACAGTTAAAGTTTTCACAGTCCAATAAGTCCCAGCTAATGCACTCCTGAAGAGCAGTTTGGGCCCCAACAGAGGGGAGAAGTGTTTGAGTTGCCATCAAGGCCGAGATAATAGGACCAGTAGGAGGCTACTGATTTTTAAAAGTTTTTATCTCATCTTGTTCACTTTGACCAACTTTTCCGACTGATGCAGGCGCTAATGATGTCTGCGACTTTGTTAGGTGAGACACAGCCAGTAACTTGAACGCATCATCATGTTGGAAATCTACTTACTGTCGGAATCTACCTGTCCTCCGCAAAAGGAGCTCTAAAAGCTTTTCTCCTGAACCTGTCGTCACCATTTCCATTTGCATGACACATGCTGCCCTGTCCAAATACAAAAGGAAGATTAAACACACGCTTGCAAAAGTCCATTCTGGTGTAAGAGCCATCTCCCTGGAGAATTTCTGACTCCTTCCTGCCATCACAGACAGAAAGGGGGAAATGATTATGCGTTTTTATTTAGCCTTATCTCCAGATTGGGGGCGCCACTAATATGAACAGAGTGCTTTTCAGGCAGCCGGGTCTGTTTGCACAGTTCAGGAGACAAAAAGGGTGGGTTGATGGCTGCCCACGACCACAGTACGATAATTCAAGACCATATAAATGGCTCTACTGAGTTCCCGTCATCAAACAATAAAATATTTCTCTTAAACTTTAATTTTTCAGGTTTTTGTCTGTCTTTGTTTTGGGGCATAAAACACTGCTTCTTCTTAGCTGTGGTCAATCCTAAACAATATGCGCACAAGTCAGGGCTTGTCATCTGATTTCCAAAACAGCGATGCCTCATGTGATTCTCTTTCGCCCCCAGAGGACCTAAGCTGCTCTGCCAGCAGCAGCTTTCATTTCTGGAGAGCAGAGCCGACCAATTATAGCAATATCCCACCGACTGATGTGCTTATGAGCGAGCTGGCCGATGGCAGCTTCAGGTAATTCTGATGGATGGCAAGACAGGTGTCAGAGGGCTCGGGAAAAGGTCGATGATTTGATTCAGAGCGTGCTCTCAAAGCCGCTACAAAACAGGGAAGCCGGTGTGCTATTTATGTATCAGAATGATACCCCAAGATGAAGTCAGTGTTACTCAGTTGCCCCTCTAGGCCATTGGATCATGCGGCGGGGTTGATGACTAAATGTGCCATAAACTTACAGCCTCATACTACGAAATAAGATGACGTCACACCAGACATGACTGTATTGATGCGTCACAGAGGACTGGGCAGGAGCTGTAAATAGCTGATAATGCTCGCATACCTTGGAGATTTCAGGTCTCATGGGGGTTGACTCAGGAGCTCTTCCCAGTGAACAACAATTACACAAAACATTAAATTGGCTTTTTTTTCCCTCCTTCATTGCCGGGGAACTCTAAATGACGAATAGGCTCAACGATCCAGCAGATGCAGCACACATACAAATGCCCACCAGAATCAATGCTAATAGTAATTAAAGCAAATGAGCTACATGTAACTGAACTAGTTGGTCATCAATACCCACTGAAACAATCTCTCAAGGACTGCATAATGTGTTGCTGTCCGTCTCAAAACAATAGATTGCTTTTCTTGATGAAGGGAAATTTGAAGAAAACAGCTCGTATGGGTAAACTAGTATTGGTTTGTTTTCTTGTTTTAGGCCGACAGCAAACACCTCAACAGTTTTGATATCAATCACTTTGATTGTCTGGCTTAGAGGTGTGTGTCTGAGAGGCCATATATCAGGAGCACCTTCAGAAAAACAGAGGAGGGTGATATTGGAGGAGCCTGGAGTGTGGGTGAAAATAACACAGCTGATGTTCAAGAGATATGCCATCAAAACCCCCAAAGAATACATACACAAAAGAGAACAGTCAGTTTTCAGCTATGAAAAAAAGCAAAGAATCCATCCAATAGTTGCTGAGACATTTCACAAAAACAACACAAAGTAAAGCTCACAGTGGAGCTTGGGGGAAATAAGGAGATCACCAAAGTTATTTGGATATATCCTCTGGGAACCATGACCTGCACAAAATTTGGTGCCAATTCATTTACTAACAGTTTGTGATATTTCATTGGATAAATGAAAAATTCTGACCAGCTGGTAGCGCTAAAGGGAAAGTCAATGGAGAAATTAGATTCATCATGTGAGGAACAAGAATGCATGTAAGCCCAGTCGCCAGAGAAAAATCATTGTTCATTTCAGAAAAGCATGGATGTGATACATTTGTATGTTTCATATGCATCACATCAACGTTTTCAAGTGACTATTGGAAACTTCTAGACAGTGCAGGCAGTGCGGTTGCACTGGGTCTCATGGGGTGAGGGGGCCCATAGACAGAGAAGGGCCTTGAACTGTATGTTGGGCAAAAAAAGACCTTTTAAATTATCAGATTGCCACCATAGAAATATGCCCGTGTTAAAAGTGGAACTCACATCAAATTACAAGTGGTGCCATTTAACTTTATTTATATGCCACTGAAAAGGCAAAACCCATCTCCAACGTGGTTTTCTTTTTTATTTGTAAAATAATCAGTAGCAGTCAATAAGAAATATAATAAAATACAAAATATTTAATAAATTATATGCTTGTTCAACATAAACTTTAAAAACTATTTAATTAAAGTAATAATTCCTTATTTACGATGGCATTTTTTTTATCATATGCAGATGCAATGACGATTTCTGGATCAGGCGGGAAGAATATATATGATACTAGTTTGGGCACATATTTGGTAACATATCTCTAATAAAAATTAACCAGAAGGGGACCAAAATATACTTTTTCTTTTAAAGCTTTAAGAGCTCATTTGATTCTGCAACAGGCTTTAAAGCCGTTACAGTTTTATTCTTTGATTCTACCAAAAAACACATTGGGATTTCTTCTGTACCGCAAATGTGTTAAGTTCTGTTAACAAATTTTTATCTTTCACTTCATGGCCACAACAAACATCCAATCAGCAATGCAAATTAACACATGGTAAGCCATCCCAAATGCCTTCATCATCAAGGCCACCTCCATCCTCCATAGCCCCATCTAACCTGCCGGCCATCTGTATTTCTCTTTAAAATCGAGATGAATGATGTTAATCAGTGCATGGGAGCTCTGTGCATCCCTCAACTCCTGCCTGTTCTGCTGTAATAAAGCAGTCTGCCTGCCTGAGTAATTACTCTCATCAGTCTCAGCCGTTCGAGCAAAGACCTCACTGGATAAAAGCACAACTCAATGGCCCCTTTCTGGAAGCCAGAGCTGAACCAAAGCACAGTACAATGACTGATTATTTGAGAAAAAGAAGTGTAAAAATGATGCATGAAGGCATATGGTCCTTACTAATCACAGCCACAGGGTATACAGGAAGGCAGTGTGTTACAAAGACTTTTTTATTCATTTGAAGACAGCATCAAATGTTGTGTACATCCAAAGTCTGCCACTGAAGTTTCCCTTTAAACTTCATCATTTAAACAGAAATGTATCCAATCACATCTCAAATATTAAAGTAGGGCTTCATTAGAAAATCTTGTGAACAAACAAAATAAGTAAAAATATACATTTAAACATTAAACTAGAGATTGGGGCAGAGCCAACATTTACATGTATGACAATCAATACGCGATCAACAGAAAGCCACAGTTGCTGCTGTTTTAAGTCCAACTCTTAAGGGTTAATACAAGTGCTGTTATGTCTTTTTTTTTTAAGTAAAAAAGCAAAAAAAAAAAAATCCTAAATGCTTAGATTTAATGGACATATCTGCATCAGGTCGCATTTTAAACCACTTCTTTCTGGAGCAGCGTCTCCACCATCTTAGGTAAGAAGGCTTCCAGGAAATGAAAGAAGTCTTGAAAAACTGCTGACTTGTCGCTGGTTGGCTCCAGCTTGAGCACTGCCTTTGTGCTTTCAGTCTCGCCCACCATCTGGGGCTGGACCTTGAACTCCAGGGGCTCCTTGAGCTCTGGCTCTTTTTCAATGATGTGCGCTGTGACCTGGGACTCCAGCTCCATGCAGCTGCCCTCTGGCCTTGAGTCTGCATCTTTGATCAGTTCCCTTCTCACTTTCCTCCTGCCAGCCCACACTATGTGCCTCTGCACACAGATCCAGCGAGGGGACTCAAGCTTGCCTCTTTTTGCCAATCTTGGCTTTTTGCCTTGAGGCGACACAGAGGCATCGCTGCCAGAAGATAGCTGCCTCTTGGCACCGGTTACAGCCTTACCCAGAGGGCTGGCTTCATTTTGGGATTCAACACTGTCACAACTGTCATTTACTGATGTGTTGAGGGAAGCTGACGTGGTTTCCATTTCCACAGCAGCATCAACAGCTGAATCGTCGCCTGTGGAGGAGGCAAGGTGACACCTGAGAACACTTCGGAAGACCCCCTCCACAGCAGAGCAGACCTTCTGAAACCACAGCAGGCGGAAGCTATCTCCCGCCATGTGCAGCTGATTACGCAGCACTTCAGGGAGCGACGCTGATTTGAAGGGGATGCTGATGGTCAGCTGCCCTGCTTTGGCATGCAGGACCTCCCCGTGGGGGCTGAATAAGCGCACCAGCCCCCATGATTTCCCCTTGGTGGATTTGCGCTGGTACTGCAGGCTGCGGCAGTACTTTTCAGCCTCCTGACATGCTCTCTGGAAGTTGCGCTGAGAGCGTTCGTTCAGGTTTCCGGCGACGTTGTGGGAGAGCTCAAAGGGGTCCAGGAGATTTAGGGGGCCCAGTTTGGGGCCGTGGGGTTGGGTCTTGGTGGGTTTTTCCTCATGCATGGTCTCCTCCTCTTTATCCTGGCTGAGGAAATCAGTGATTGGGAGTGCACCGCCCTTCCTGACAGATATGACATTACTGGCAAAATCAAACTTGGCATAGAAGGAGAAGAAGCCTGAGAGCAGGGTGCCTGGATAGAAAATGCAGAAATGTACATAAAGAGTGACAGTTAGGGTCTATATCGTTGATGATTGAATTGTATTCAAGAGGTCAGATTAAGGAGTTAGGTTACATTAGAAAATGCCACAGAAAATAGCAAACTTACAGAGGTCCTGCGTGTTCCTGCTGGGGGGCACAGCAATAGGCTGACTAGGAAAGGTGCAGTTCCAGCCCTCAATCACACATTCTTCTTCCTCACCTGAAAAGAGGTTGACACACGGCTATTAATGCAATGGATTTGAAATGACAGCACTGGCATTGAAATGACAGCAAAACAGACAAATTTTACTGCGGGTTTTTAGGATGAGAGGTTAAGGATGAGAATCTGAAAATGTTCCTGCATGTGTCCCATGAGTGTACAGTAGGAGCAAAGCAGCACTTACAGGCCATGTCTTTAAGCTGGTCAACTGTGTGGACGACGGGTGGATCACAGTTTTGCAGGTAGAAAATGATCAGCAGTGTCAGAGCATAGTTGTTGAGCAGAGGACCAGCACCACTGGGATTACCTACACGTTACAACACAAATGTGATGGTGTTGTTGACAGATGACAGGAAGAAAACAAGATGCAATGTTGTACAAGAACACATGTAAGATATAGTCAAAACACACGAGCATCAAAATCTTTGTAATGGCGTGGAGGGGCTTTTATGGTATGGAGTTAGTTTTCTTGTTCCTTACACTGATGTTATAGGACATCATGCCAGTATTAAATATGGCTCTAACTGCTGTATTTCTACAATAGTTTAACCCTTTGTATGATTTACATTCAATAATTCTAAAGACTCTAAATGTGCAGTAACTTCGAAATGTGTTTGTTTATCATAATATTTAAATGGTACAGCACTATTTCAAACCATATTAAAAAAATGCAAATGATATAATCCTGCAAGCAGAACCTGGATTTGCCATTAACAATATAATCCAGGGCTTTTCAAAGCGTGTGAGAGTGAGCCTCCTGTCAGAGAACATAAGACCAGAGACAATCTATCTATTGAACCAGAGCTGGATGATATGGCCCTAAAATAAAATCACTATATTTCAGGGTATTTTTGCGATAACGATATTTTTGAAAATACAATTGCATCAAAGTAAGTGTCAACATTTTATATGTCAACATAAATGTAACAGTTTTCCTACAAATATTCATTGAAAACTAAAAAATCTCTTATTTCTCTTGTTTATAAAAAAAAACAGCAGTAACTCAGATACTGTATAAAGTACAAATAGTACAACATAATGAAATCAACCACACATCTAAACAGTTGCCAAATACCTTATAAACTACCTAAAATGTACCTTTTGAAGTAACGATTTTGCTATTAGCCATGCTTGTGACGTCATTACGTCAACAAGTCCAAACATTGCCATTATCACAATATGAGTTAAAAATGATACTGGTATTATCGTTAATAATATGATATGGCGCACCCCATTTTTGAACACATAACTTTTAAAGACATTATGGACACTTTAAATCTTTGTTATACACTTTTCATGTCACTGTCTTCATATTGTGCATTAACCCATCTCTGCAATGAGCTGATTCACATTTTTGCCTCCTTATTCGGCTCACTCACCTACTGTGGTGGGAACAATGAGTCTGGGATGCGCGGATGCACAGCAGAACAGAATAAATGTAGATCATCCTCGACCTGCAGCCTTGACTGATACTTGCTTTTAATCAGGGCTGCTGCGGAAAACCCGCATTCACACAGGTCCATCGAGGTGAAGAGGATGAACTTTCACAGCCTTTTTGAAGAGATGGGGGGACTCGGTCTCCAAAGACAGCCAAAAGTGCTTAAGTGATGCTTTACTCATCTTTTGCCCCACACACACGTCAAAAGTTAGCAACAACCAGACTGTTTTCTTTTTCTCTGGTTTATTTTGTCTGACCCAGCTTCTCTCCTGAAGCCTGAAAACCGCTCATCGAATCACATCTCCGAAATTATTTATCTGTAACCGGTATGCAATCAACTTCGTAAATCCTTGCAGGCACTGAAAACCATAACCCTGCCTTAGGTACAGGATCGTGTATTTGCACAATCAGTTCTTTAATTTGAAATTAGAAATCGGACTTCTGAAACATGATAATTGTCTTTTTAACTTTTCTTTTCTTATTTGTATTTTGGCACTACTTATCTCTGCAATCGCTTCAAAACGTTTGGTTTACAACAGCAGCCTAACATGCAGCTGACCTCATCATGCTTTGCCAATCACTCTGCAGAAGTGCCTTGTTGAAAGCTGCACTGGCAGCGTGGAGGCTACAGTTCATCAAAGAGAAAAAGACGATATGCCCCAGCAGTAAAGATAATTAGTGTGCTCTTCAGTCAAGAACACTTTTTAATAATGTGCTATTCTTTATCAGCAGACACAGTCTGGACCATTAAAACACACAAGAAGCTGTCTTTTGTTATTTCTTTTTTAAACCACAGCTTTGATAGCAAGAAACTAAAAGCCATTGCAAATCAGTGTGTCCACACAGATTTCAACAAGATCAGAAGGAGCAAGTGCAAGAGCTCTACTGACATCTGCTGACCGAAAAACAAAATAACAACCTGCATGTACAGATAACCACAACACAGCAATCTTGACTGTAAAAGAAACCAGTATCACAAACAGAACTGCAAATGCGATGCTTCTTGATAAAAAGTAATGTAATCTTACCAGCCAACTGCTTCTGCTTGGCCCAGTAGCGGATGGTATACACCAGAGGCCTTAGCCTCTCCTCCACCCCTGAGCACAGCTGGAGGAAGCGGGTGTTCCTCACTGCCAGTCTAGTGAAGGATACAGAATAGAAGAAAAGAAAAGCATACCTTAATTTATCAAACAGTAAAAGATAGGGATATCCCAATCACATTATTTTGCCCTCAATCCAGATTCAAGTCATTTAATACTGATCATCTGCCGTTACTTATATTTTCCTAGATTATACGGCTGCACAGTTCACGCTTTATCCCCAACGCTTCACCATAAAAACCGCCCTTTAATCTTCTGGCCATGTTGCTGTCTCAAGGAAGTGTCTCTGTTCCTTTAAGAGATTCTCAGTGTTTTTAGTGGGGCCTGTGTCTGAGTTACCTGAATGCACTGTATTCCACTGACTGTTCATATTTGTCCTCCTCGCGTCTTTTGGGCGTTTTACACTTCATTAATACAAAAGTTATGTTGCTTTTTGCGCACAGAATTCTTGTACTTGCAGTGGCAAGTGAGGTTGTAGTGAGCTCTGCACAATTCTCCTCTCCTGATCTCTATTCTGAGCAGGGCAGAGAAACACACTGTGCTATAGTTGAAGGCAAAATGCCAGACTCTCACACTGAACTGAATGAAATAATTGCTCATAACTTTTACTAAATAAGGTAAATAAGAGTCTCATACTATGTTTTCGTTTATGGTGTGAGCCCCTGCTCTGCACACACACGGGAGCACAGCAGAGGGGAAAGACAGAGACAGCTGAGTGGAGGGGAATTGACAGAAGTATACTTCATTTTGCTGGTCACAAAAGTAAAAACACCTGTGTGATAGCCGACACAAAAAAAAGGACTGGATCACTCTATAAGCTGAATATTCCTCATCAGTCAAAAAATGCCCTGAGTCTGATGTTTAGAGATCAGACTGGGTGCTTCCTAGTAAAAGATAATCATTTATGGCATCAAGGAAATCTTGAGAATCCGTGACTGACCTGTTGTTAATGGTGATGTCCCCCTGGAGGTTAAGCTGGCGGTGATGAAACTTGACAACGGGGAGGCGAGCACTACTGACCACCTGAACTTTGTGCACGCTGGGGACGCAGCGTCTAAGGATCGCTGCTACAAGGTCGAGGACCTCAGCCGGAGAGGCAGTGGACAGGTCAATGTCGGAGAGGATGGAGTCCTCAGAGCGCCCATCGTCTGAGGTGCCCTCCATGGCCTAAAGAAGAACAAATGACAAAAAGAAAAAGAAGGGTGGTTATAAAATAGGCCTGGGCAATATGAAGAAAATCAAATATCACATTTTTCACCAGATGCCTTGATATTACAGTGATGTTGTAGGGTTGACTATTGGTGCTTTAACAAAATATTTTTCGATAAATAATCATCAGTAATGTGGATATAATGACTAAGTGGGTAAAGGCAAACTATAGATTTATTTAGAAAATAACATAACTTATCAATAATGCAGCCTTTGAAACCAAAAAACAGACAACACTTACGTTATTATGATTTCTAAAATCTAAGACAATATCTAGTCTCATATAACCATATTGGTATAATGTCAATGCATTGCACAGTTGAAAGGCTACCTAGATAGTTGGTAATATTTTGGATATAAATTGTAAAGTTTCAAAACCTGAATATTTGTGCCAACACTGAAGTAAAAAAGCACCTTTTCAGTACAAATTTATGAATATAAAAATGTCAGACCTGTTCTGTGGTAGTCTTGGCATGAGCCTGGAAAACCTTGGTATTTTCCAGATCCAGGAACAAGTCCAAGTCGCAGGAGTGGATGCCAAAAGTGTTGACAGAGGACCCAAATGGCTGAATCTGGCTGTCTACAACCAACCCAAACATAGCATTACAGAGCTAATCTACAGCAGTCTTTTGCACAATTATCACTGTGTAAGATAAGATTTCATAAAACAGACTCTCAGTATGTGTTTTCAAAAGGTCACCTGGAAAAAACTCCACGAAAACCTCTTGCAGGAGTTGAACCAGCAAGCCTCTGGCTTTCTTTTCATTTTCTCCAAGCTGAAATTTCTCCATGACGTACTGCATCTGCGCATCCACCTGGACAAAATCAACACATCATGTAAGCACATCACCCCTTAGTTATACAGACAAAAAACTTTTTTGTGCACCAACTTCAGAAACGATGAACCATTAACTGTTGTATGTAGTGCCTTAACTATATTCAGTATAGTTTAAACTGCGTACTTATAAGAGCTACTGTGGTATGGAACAATATTGTGACTCAAGAATCCATAGCCCCCATAGAGGTTGTAAAGCTCCTTATAAACCAGTGTACAGCTAACCTGACAGACCCACATTTTGACTTCAATAAGGCTGCTTTACGACAACAGGATGCTTACAGACACCAACTGGCACAGCTGTGGTTTGAGACGTTCAAAAGCTTGTTGGAGGTTCTGGGAGTCGTTCTTCTTGGGAATCAACTTGAAGTCCTTCTTCTCCCTGGGTTTGACACGCAGCTTCAAGCCTTTCATCTTGTGCTCGACACAGGACAGGGCCGCCTGTATGCTGTCAGACCCAGTGAACTGCACAATGGCGTATAAACCCTGCAAGTGCAGAGTGACACAATACATTCAGACAACACTGGAGGTTCATCAGTCACTTTATGTATGCTGCAAAGAAAGTGACTGTAGACACTCTTGGCATAAACAAATACTGTCAATCAAGCCCTGTGTTGGGGCTATGGGCATCATTTAAAATGAGCTGCTAGATCATTGTGAACAGCAGACTTACTTTGTCTTTATCCATGATAACATCTGAGACTGGCCCAAACTGCTGAAAGTGCTCGGCTATGTCAGTCTGAGAGATGTCAGGCTTGATGCCACTGACAAACACACTGTGCTGCTCCTGGTTCTTTCTGGTGGCCCGCACAGTGCTCAACGTTTGGTGTTTCCGTCCTTTGACATGCTGATCCACACTGGGCACTGCAGAAGATTTAAATATGAGTTTAACAACATTAACAACGTTTAACCTTTAACACCTGGATCGACATCTGTTTTCTTATGCTGCATTATGAAGCCTTTTACTAGAATTTCAGCTTATGAAAACTGACAGTATTGGGTTGATTTCTTTTGAAAAAAATGGAAAAAACTCAGCAACTTGCCGAGAAACGACCCGCAAACTGACTGTAAAAATTAGTTACAGGTGCAAAAGAAATAATCTGAAAATGTCCACAAAAATTATATTTAAAATTCTCTATCTAAAATAATGTTACAGGGGGCAAAAAGACAAATATGAATATAATTTTCTAGAACTGTCTTGGTGTAATTTTCTTGGTTATTGTATTCTCTTTTGTGCTAATTTTGGGGTAATTTTCTTGTAATTTTTAAAAAATAATATCTTGCTATTTTTGGGGCTGTTTCTTGGTAAATCATTCATCACTCTCTTCCCATTAAGGAAATCAAGTCAATTTGGGGACGAAAATTGTCCAGAATACTAAACCTACCTATATTTATACTTCCCCTAATTTCATATTAAACAATACGTGATTTTCAAAGAAATCAAGTCAATTTGCTGAGGTATCAAACATTAACTAAACTCGTATTAGTAAGACAACAGTTTAAAGGGTTCTATTGTATTAAGTTGACTTGTTTTGCTAACAAAACATGACAAATGTATCTGATATACTAAAATATCTGGCCAGAGTAGTATCTCACGAAGATCCTGTACACTGAAAACTAGTATAGTGATACAAACATTAACTAGCTGCTAACTAGCTGCGTTAACATAACGTTGTTGTTTATTTTAAAAAACGACATACCCTAAAAATTAGTTAATTTCTCATCCGACAGTTTAAAGTCTGCCTAAAAACCTCATAAAAACGAAGCGGAACTGAGAAAGTCTGAAGTTAAATGTGGCTAAGTTAAGGTTAGCTTACTTACGGTTTGGTAAGTTGACATTGCAGAGGGCGCAGTGGAACCCCCTCGCCGTCGTTTGTATGTCACTGTCCGTCTCCATTACGGCCAAAAGTAAATTATGACCATAAAGCAAGAAATATATCAACAGCAGAAGCCGTCAACAAAGTTTGAGGCCGACTGTGGTCTCCATGCGCCTCTCAAATCTCCCTCCAGCGTCGACATTGCGTTTGTTTCGAGTCCGTCTCAAAAATCAGTCCGGAATGTTTTTGTGTTTTAGCATAAAGTTCCGGTCAATCTAATTGTATCGGTTTTTGTGTGTTAGTTTACGTTACATTTAGCGGTCAATCCAAAAATTCACAAATGAGTCTAATGACACAGGCAGGCACAAACCAGACAGACAAAAATAAAATAAAATGTGTACAAAAATGAACACACATGAGTTTACCTTATTTGTTATACAATAAAGCTATACGATTATAAATTAATGTTTTTGTTAGTTTAATGTAAGATATTGTTTGGATGCAAATAGCAGCTGTGGAGAAAAAAAACGTTTTTAAATGATAGGAAAAAANTGAACACACATGAGTTTACCTTATTTGTTATACAATAAAGCTATACGATTATAAATTAATGTTTTTGTTAGTTTAATGTAAGATATTGTTTGGATGCAAATAGCAGCTGTGGAGAAA